>NC_056742.1:3700000-3887500 GCF_019279795.1 Protopterus annectens | reverse complement strand
AAATGTATCATGCACATACTTCATAGGTTTGTAATAGGTTTACCTACAATCTGTCCCTATATATAGCCCCCTAATGTTAGGCTGTGTCCACATGTGACACTCTTCGGTTTTGTAGCAAGGCAGAACAGTGCAGCTGTGGAAGAAGGAGATTTAGAGCATGTGGACCTGATGTCTGAATGCACTATATATATATATATATATATATATATATATATATATATATATATATATATATATATATATATATATATATATATATATATATATATATATATATATATATATATGTATGTCTACAGATATACAGACATACACACACACATATATATATATATATATATATATATATATATATACACACACACACACACACACACACACACACACACACACACACATGTATGTCTACATATATACAAACACACACACACACACACACACACACATGTATAACTATATATATATATATATATATATATATATATATATATATATATATATATATATATATACATTTTCCCTACTGTTGAATGACTGTGCTGCACGATATGTTTGAGAAAACATCACACATATCTATACACACACACACACACACACACACACACACACATATATATATATATATATATATATATATATATATATATATATATATATATATATATACACAGTTGTAAGTGGGTGCGAAATGGACAGTTATGTCTGGGAACACATTGCCCTTTGTGAAGGTGAGAGTGGAATGTTGAGGAAGGATAGTAGGTATATTTGGGGAGGTAAGTTGGGTTGGAAGACAGGCAAGTCAGCATACAGGGACAATATGTGACACATGTGGTGGGTAAACACCTTGGATGAGGAGGAGTGTTTGGAAAGTGGAAGCCCATGAGCTTCCAAATGGAAACAGTGGGACCAAGATCCCCACCCATGGGCAGTCACCACTGCACCTTCATGGCCCTGAAGGTGACTGAGCTGGTGGCTGAGCAGGAGGAGCATGCAGGCCCTGTAAGTGTGTATTGAAGGACTCAAGGTGGTATAGCAGATTCCCCCAATTCTCTGTGGAGCTCCCTATGCAACACACTCTGGACCTGACTTTAGGTTGCATGATCCTGTCTGTGTATGCTCCTAAGGGGTGCAAGCACCATCTCCTGAGCTGGTTCCACCTGAAGATAGTGTAGGACCAGCAGATGATGAGGTCCCGGGGTGGGCCCCAGATGTGCTCTGGCCTGGTAACATGGCTAGATGAGGTAGAGAGGATTACTGCTAACAGAATGCATAGATATCACCATTAACACAAAACACCAGATTTGGAGCAGTCACATAGCAAACAGATCACATGCATATATGAAACCATAGTGGCCCTTACAATGGCATGCAGGTGACATTGTTAGCAGCAGGCCACCAATGATAGTGTTTCAACATGGAACATGACTAGAAACACATTTCAGTATTTGTTGTACAATACGATATATGTCCCAACAGTAGGTTTGCTGTAAACATAACCCTTGAGTTGTGTGTTCAGATTATTGTTGCAGATATGGTGGGGGGGGGGGAGACAGAGATGTCAATTAACAACTATTATATCCTTGCAGTATGAGGTCCTCACACCTTTTTTTCCTCTTTATGTCTTTCAGGTACCACATCTAGAGAGTGCCTTCCAGTGTATTCCTCCCAGGAAAATGATGTTATCATCAACTACCTGGTGCAGCACCACCAAACCATCTTTGGCTGTACAGCCCATGATCTGCAGGAGAGGACTGCCCTGTGGAACGAGCTCATCCACAGGGTAAACGATGTCAGCCCGCATAACCGCAGTTATGAGCAGGTCCAACATCGCTGCACTGACCTCATCCACCACGCCCATCAGCGTGCTGCTGCAGTTAGGAAGGACCAGCTAGCCACAGGTGGGTGTCATGCCATCCAGCCTCCCGACACATGCTGAGGAACTTCTCGCCAGCCTCGGGGCACCTGCCTGCCAGGAAAGCCAAGAACCAGCTAATAGCATTGTGGTGGTGAGTGCTACTCACTCAATGGATGAGGAGCATGCAGGTAAGGCCACAGGGCATATCAGTAGACCACTGTTGCTTATCCATCTGCATCTGTAAAGTTTCATCATGCGTATGTCAGATAGAATATATATAGTCTGTTGCTGCCATGTAGTAATGAACAGATGTGCATAATCTGTAGTATTGTGGGTTTGATCTGTTGATGTACTGAAATGCTGCTCCCACCCTGTACCAATGCTACAGGGGTGGTGACTGACATCACATCTCTCATACAACTATATTGGTCTCTCTGGTATACCTCTGGGGTAGCAGCCTATAGCTGGTGAGTATGGTGTTTTTTGTTTAGGTTTGCCAATACACTGGCCATGTTATGGCCATGGTATTTGCCATGCACATGTTTAACACACCTACCCATAATGCATGCTGTACATGTTCACTTATTGTTGCTGTTAACTGCACTGCATCACAGTGGTCATCATGGTGGCATATCGGAAGGGTATGTAAGAGTCCTGCAATATACCTAACAACCTGTCATTGCAAGATGTGTGCACAGAGATGAACATAATGATGGGACAAATGGCATACAGTAGGAACATGTCTGAAGCATCACCCTTATACAGTGGCTGCAACAGTGTATATACCACTATTACAATGACAACTGTTAAAGATCTACACAATGGCATATCAAAATACTACATTCCACAACCCTTACAACCTGTAATGTGATCCTAACATGAGCAATGAATGTGTAAATTGGAATCCTATGTTAGGACAGCAAATATGGGGAATAAATACCTTAACAAATACTGGAAGCATATGTGTGCATACACTCCAAATAACATATTGTGGAAGCAGCTTTTGAGGTACTGATAGCATTCACTCTTCATGAGTATGCACCTTCCATCAAGTACAGGTCCTCAATATCGCACCAAGAAATGGTCTGCTGTCCAAGACGTATGTCCATGACATTTGCTCAGTCACCTGCAACAGAGGCAGCCATGGTTTGCACACATCTTACAAACCATGGAATGGATACCATATCCAACAGGTAGCATTCAGTAGTGGGAGATGCAGCCTTACCTCACCATTGCATATACCATAGAAAACAGTGCAGACAGTCATGCATGTGACAAGGAAGTATGGGATAACATTAATGTAGAAAATAAACAGATGGCCATCCAAGACAGATAATGACACATGTTGCAAACTGGTCATGGAGGCTGCCTAGAAGCATGCCGCAACACTGAGGGAGTTGCAGGAATGTCTAGCAAGTACTGGCTGTGCAGTAATTGTGTCAACAATTGCCTGGGCTCTGCATAAGTGTGGTCTATATGTTAGGGTAATCAGATGGGAAAGTTATTTCACAGGAAACATACAGGTAGCATATGCATAACATCAAAAGTCCCCCAAAGGCATGTGTTGCAATGTGTAATGGTGTACCAAGACCAAGTTCAAAACCTACAGACAGTATAAATAATGATACATGTGCTGCACAAGCAACACCTCACTCCACCTCAGGCCCACCATCCCTATCTGTACCTTGCTGGTGCCAGTGTACACCTGTATGTTTGCCATTCATTAGCAGGGACTAGGCTGGTACACATGGTGTTCCGAATTTGGGACACTGCAAAGTAACACTCATGTGTGGCCCATAGGTGTCAAGCATCTGCAAAAAGGCTGAGGATGGGGAGGGGAGTCATCCTGAAACACAACAATGAACTGAAGCAGACATCCAAAGTTTGCTAAGAATGGCTTTGTATGCACACAGTCAAGGTCATGAATTGTGGCAGACATAACCCTGACTCCACAGCAATAGTGAAGGCACTGTGTGACCTCCATGGGCTGTGCATACGAGTTGACCTTGCAATCTGGCAGAGTTGGGGGACGTTTGTAGGGTGGAGTGATCAAATGCTGGCAAGTGCAGATGAGCCATGCTTGTATACCCCTTCCAGAAACAGTGACTGCTGTAGTACACTTAACAGTTGATGCAACAAACCATCATGTTAAGGGTTTGCACACTTATGCAGTCACATATTGTATGCATCTCAATCAGCATCTGCACAACTAACACATTTGTTTGATACTGCTTTTGATTGCACAGGTCATATGTCACATATCAGGTTTGTGTAATGTTAACATGTATAGTATTGGCATATCTGGGAAGAGGGTACCATGTCAATAAGGGTGTGTACACTCCTAATAGTCACATTAAACTTTGAAGGTTGTCAGTGTAATTGTATTTTATTGCTCATACATGCACCGCTGATGATGAGATCTGCAAATCAGACATCAGGCATTCACTATTGACATCTGTCTTCATATCTTCCCAGGTATGTGTTGGGCAGTCTCAGCCTACCATACAGTATATGCCCCTGGGGTGACAGGGTAGGTGTGATAGGTGTTCATGCAAATTCCTTCTTTCAGTCTTGATCAGGTGGTGTGGATTCTGGCAGGGTGCTACATACAGCTTGGGACACACCTGCATGGAACACCTGCACTGCATGCTGCATTCTTCCACTATTGCCATATACAGGTGGGGTCATACTGTACCCATTCCCCACAGCAGGGATATGACCAGAGAGGTACCTGTGGGTGGTGTTTGTGTGAGCTGGGTGCATGTGTAAAACAAAACGCTGCTTGAAATGCCAATAACTAGTCCCCAACAACACGTAGTGAGAAAGGTTTTAATAATTAACTGAAAAATGATACTTGAAATAAAACAACAATAGTGGTCAAGCGCTTTCATCAGAATGACTTCATCAGAACAATAAAATGTTACAAAGGTTTTCATTTTATACATTTCCTTGTAAATCATTTGAACCAACCAATTAAAATTTAAAAGGACAGTCAAGAAAAAAATCCAAAACATTTCATATAAAAGGCTGTGGAGTGTAAAACTGTATTGTACAAAAATACAAATATGTTTACTGACAATTCTAAACTTCATTAAAAAAGATTTATATAAAACTGATTTGTATAAAACTGAGGAAATCTAGAGGGGTTGCTGTATCATAATTTGCAAGCCCTGAACTTTAATTCTGGTTTGATACTGACAGCATCATTTAACCCTGGAAATTCAGCACCATTTAACCTAAGTTGCCATTTAGTTTCGGCCCTAAGTAATTTGTTAGTCCAACCCCCCCCCCCCTCTAAAATCTACCTGCACAACTTCCAAAATGCCAAATTTGAAATTGTGAAGGGGGTTCACTTTAATGTGTTTGAAAAAGGCATTTTTTTCATCCTTCTTACTGATACAATAACAGTGCTCATAAATCCTACAATTTAGTTTCCTTTCTGTCTTACCAATATAGTAACAATGACAGGAATTACAAATAGCTAGATAAACAACACCAGTTGTAATACATGAACCAGCTACAAAATTAACATCAATACCATAGGGACCCACTCTAACCTTGGGACTTTCATTAATGTAACCACAATAGTCACATGAACCACATTTGTGGGTACCTTTCTTCCTGCTTTTCACACTGGGTTTATTTTCCAAAATGTTTTTCAAGCTACTACCAACTCTGTAGGTAAATAAGGGTTCTGGGCCTAATACATTAGAGAGATCCCTATTTCCCTTAAACATAGCCCAATTATTCTTAATAATCTTTTTCACCTCGTTTGATGTTTCACCATATGTAATAACCATACCTTGAGAAAAAATCCTTGAATTCACTTTAGTTAACAGTTATGACTTCTTCATCAGCCCCTAATAATGGTTTGTGTCTATCATTCCAATCATTCAACACCCCCTATGCAGGAACATGTCCATCACTAATTTAGTCTCTTCCTCTACTAGGGTCCTATTAGAACACATCCTTACAACCCTGACCAATTGCCCCTTAACTATATTTCTCTTAATATAGGGGGTGGTTACTTGAAAATTCAAGATAGTCATTGGAAAAGGTAGATTTCCTATGCACCCTAGATTGAAATGAGTGGTTAAGAACATCCTTCAATATTTTTACATCAAGAAAGTTAATTTCATTACAATTACCTTTACCCGTAAATTTAAAATAATCACTTATAGTATTGATATAGTTGAGAAATGATTCAAAAAATGTATCCCACTTAGACTTTGTAAAGAGTACTAGGCAGGTTTAGACACACCCCCTAGCTTAGCTGTGCTAAGCTAGGAGCATACCTGTGCCACAGGGCTCCAATCCACTTACAGTATGCCTGACACACCCACCATGATGTCACCTACCTCCTAGTCTTGCATTCAGCTATTCATACTCTCACACTGTTGGGACCTGCCTCACATGCTGGGGAAAACTGGGATCCACTATCCTTCCCCTCATTTGCATAGGATTGCCTGCTAATGTATAGTTACATGTGTCACACTGTGTCTCCCCCCTTACCAACCACTATTCACTGGCCAGGTTGTCTTTTGCCTGCCATTGACTTGCATGGCAGAATACTGATTTTAGTTAGACTGCCTTTTTTAGGTTTATTTTCTTCTTTTCCCACCGATCCCATTTGCACGCTGCTGCCCTATGCTTAAACAGCCGTGATTAGCAGAAATATAATAAAAGTTGTATTTTGTATGTTTTGCATTTGTTTGTGTACTTGGCCGTTGGTATGCTTCCTTAATGATATGTGCCTTTATTTGGTGCTGTCATGTCTCTGTTTTGGATTTTGCAGAACCGTACTCAGTTACTAATCGAGTACATTTCTGCAAATTACGCTAGTCCTGCATGGCCTGGTTCCAGCTTCCTGGATAGCAGATTTACCTCATTTGCATGTTTTTCACCTGCAAATGGAATAATTGCAAGAGTGCTCGTGCATGTCAAACAAGCACGGACGTGGATCGCTCGCCCGCCATATTGCCAACATTACCTCTTACACTAATCATGCACACCGTGCAAGTTTTTGAGAATCTGGGGGACTGTTATGATACATATTTATGTAAGCAGAATCTCTAAATAACAAGTCAAAAAGAAAAGTATATATATTGCATTGCATGTGTGAGGTGTATTTTTCTAAATCTCTTCCTTTATGAGTAACCAAAGAGTAGCCTTTGAGAGGTTTGTGATTGCCATACAATATGTTGTCCATCCTTCATGTTACATTTTCTTCAAGTACATTATTGTATATAACTAGCAACTTAATTTATGAAAAAAAGTAAAAACAGATTTACACTATGTAGACGACAAGTGAAGCTCTGAATAATCTTACAGGAACTTGACTTGATGTGCTTTTCTTCTAATAGGGTATGCTATAAATTTTATGGTGACCTGTGTTTTAGAATTCCATCATTGTTCAGAGATTGTATTTTAGAATTGTATTACTACTCAGCAGGGTTCCCACTTAAATGTAATGCCAATAACTTAGAATTGTATATGTTCTGTCTAATACTGGGTACTTAGTTTCATGCAGTGTCATCTATTAGGAGAATATTAAATGAAAGTACCATATTCCTGCTCTCACGGTATTCATGTGGACACAGGATATACATGACAACTACTTTTTAAAGAATAATGGTGTTTTTTTATTTCTGTGTTACATAAATGTCATTTTTAATCATCTGTTTTATCAATATTTTTAAATTCAAAAAATTCAATTATTTTCCTTGACTAGCTCTTTAATTATTTTGAAGTCACAATATCCCACATTAAATCTATTCAGAACTGTCATTCATGCATCAAAAATAAATTGCCATGACAGCTGTGTGAAAATAAAATCAGTGAGGAGACGCTATTGCAAATAGTTTTTAATCAGCAGACATGCCAGTGAGGTTGTTCAGATTTATGAAAATCAGCAAATTCAATAATACCTTAAAAAAGAAGTCATGTCCTCAACCAAACAAAGTAGTTAATATGAGTACAGCCTCCTCACTTTCACCCTATATTCTTAAACGATAAGAACATTTTCCCTATTGCAGAGAGCATCTTCAGGAACTAAATTCCTCAGCCAATAATACAAAAATGGCTTTGATTCACAGCTGTTTTTGATCAGCAAGGAAACTTAGTCAAGCTGCATTACCAATACTGATTCTGACAGCAATGCTATCCATGCCTTAATTACTGCTATTTCATGAATGCATTCATTTAAGCAATTTTGCTTGTGGTACTATCAGTTTTTGCTACTGTTTGTCCATGTATTATGTTTTGCCTTGTGTACTCAAATGATAAACACATATTCCAGGACTGTGCATTAATATCATGTGTTGCCATCAGGATAACACACATCCCATCCATGATGAATACAAACCACATAGCATTACCCAAATTAAAGAGGACATTGAAAAAGTCAAATCTTATTATAAAAACAATGAAAAATATGTTGACATTGGGATAAGTCCTCCCAATATCCCCACATCCCTAAATTTATTATTATACTAATTCAGAGATTATTCATTGTTGAGTGAAAGGGAAATACTCCCTTACTTTAAAAGTTCTGTAGTCTCAAATCATTAAAGGTGCAATATATGGCTAACAAACATTTGACTAAGTTGCTTTAACTCATCATATTCTAAACAACCTGCAGTGATTAAGGCAAAGTACTCCCATCATGATTCCCTTAAAGAAGCCATGCTACCACTGCAAGTATTCGGTAAATTCCCATCTAGTTTAGAATTCTTCAGCCTAGTATGTTCAGGGCATATAATCTAAGTATGCAAACACATGAACAGAGTTATCCTTCATATAGCTACCACTGTATTTTCCCTTTCAATATTCAGCACAGTTTTGTAGCAAAAAAATAAGTGGGTATAACAGGTAGGCAGGACGTGTGGTTGCACCAGAAATTAGTGCAACATCTTGAATGACAAGTATCAACAGAGCAGTAGTGGATTGTGTACAGAAAACACAGTCACATACTACCAGCCATACAACTCAAACAGTGGCTGACATGTGCAACAGAAAGACATTAAGGCATGCGCCAATTAAGCAATAACCCACGCCTGGGTGTGGGTAATGCTGGATTTACCCACGGTTGGTGTGGTTTGGTCACGAGGGCGAAGCCCGAGTGACCAAACAAAGACAGCCGTGGGTAAATCCAGCATTACCCACACCCAGAAGTAGGTTATTGCTATTATACAATGACATTATTTAAGAAAAAAAATACTTACTTTTCTTAAGTAATGGCATTGTATAATGCCTCAGTGCTGCCCTTCCACAGCTGTCCGGTATCCTGGGGCAGTTCTGATGTACTGTGCATGCATATGCTTATGCAGTACATCAGAGCTGTGTGTAGAGGAAGTAATGGAGAAAGGAAGATCTCCGTTACTTTTTTAAATCTGTCTCGCTATGTTAAAAGTGTTTAACGTAGTGAGATATCATTAAAAAAAGCAACGGAGAAAGGAAGATCTCCGTTGCTTTTTTTTTTATGATATCTCGCTACGTTAAACTCGTTTAACGTAGTGAGATTACAGCATCGGAGCTCTTCCATTCTCAGTTGCTACCTAACACAAAAAAAAAAAAAATCAAGAACGGACCTTTTTCCATTAGTATAAGTTGGATTTATAACGGGCACCCTGGTTGGGCAGGTCAATCAGCGTGCAAGTTTCGGAATACTAATAGGCAGTCATTGTATAATAAGCATGTTTAGTGCCTCTGAAATGTGGGGATGTCCCTTGGATCACCTAAGAATCTTGTAGTGTGCTTTATGAACAAACAGTTCCACAGATATTATATATACAGCTATCTCAGCAAACACACACATTAGAGGGTACAAGTTTTGCAATGTTACACATTCTGCCATTGCCTATGACATTTTTTGTGTGCACTCTAGTTCATTTTATGCTTGCCTCCTTAACTGATTTTTGTCTCTGTACCTGATTCCCAGGGAAAGTATTTAAGAATGCTACTTGGACCATAATTAGCAGGGCCACATTAAAATTCCACATTTGCAATTTTCATCTAGCTGTTTGCCCACAGTCTGAAAATGTTTGTATAATTCATGACATTAATTTTTTCTACTAAAATTGCTGAAATTGCTTCATTTATGAGTTCTGGTTCATATGAACCTTGAGGTAAAGCAGTCAGTGACCTTTTCAGTAACAAAGGGAATTAAACAATAGGTGTGAAAAGAGACCTTGATGATGCTGGGACTACAGAGTTTTGTTCTGTGTGACTGAGTTTCCCCTGATATAAATGCATTTTCCCAATCTTTAATACAAGAACAGTTTAGACGAGCTGACTTTTTAAAGAGTAGAAGATGATCAAATGAGTTCAGTTCAGTTATCCCGTGTGATATTAAGTGATCAAAACAAAAATAAGTAGTAAACAATTCATCATCACCATTTGCATGTCCTTTTTATTCTTTGCCCCCATTTTTCCCTCAGCATATGAAGCAGTTGGTATGCCACTTATATAATCTTGATTAGCTGGTATTTCCCTAGCATTTATTGTATTTCTTTCTTAGATGTATTTTCCCACAATATCATTTGAACATATTTGATCTTATTTCATTAATTATGATGTTTTAATTTAACTTAATATCTTTTTCTGTTAAAGTAATATTTGAACTAATAATATTTTACTGAAAGCATTCTTTCTTATCTTATAACTGTATAAATTACTTCATTACTATATGTTTCTTTCTTATTTATCCACTTCTACTTTTATGTTACTAAGTGCAATGCAGTGAAAATAAGTGAAGGTTACAGAGTTGCAAACTTGGCAGAAGGCCATTGGTGAGACTCATGCTCCAAGGCAGCTCATTGCGCAAGCTGCCTTTACCCTGACACCACTGTCTCCCTTTAACTAAGATGCCTGCTCATTTGTAATTAAGTGCAAGTGTAGGGAAAGAATAATGGTTGATGGTGAAGCAAAACTCCCTTATAAAAAGTAGGACTTTTCCCATTGCAAGTTCAAGCCAATGTCCTTTTGGCTATTCCTCTCAGATATACTTTACACTTAGAGGTGTCTCCATCTTGTTCATCAAAAGACCAACCTATATCCTTATGTTTATCTTTCCCAATTTTCTTCAGTAACTTTTATTGGTATCCTGTTTCCCTTTGTGAGGTTCTGTCTGTTTCTCACCATTTGTATTTGTTTTGTTTATTTGAAGGCTAATTCCACAAAGACCGTTCATTGTAGACCAGTTCATTGAATGGGGCCGTCACCTGACTTGCATTGCAGTTCACCTCATAAATTTCTTGGTCTCAAGCATCTAATGGAGAAAGATTGGTGTAAAGGGTATCCTTCTGCATGATGATTCTTATGAAAGCCAAATCCTGCAAAAAATATTAAATATTTCATTCTGTCACATGCACCTGACCAATCACACAAAAGGCAGCAGCAAGGCCACAGTAAACACCGTTTTTATTGAAGTAGAGTGAGCGCTTTTGTCAGTGTTAATCCATCAACTTCAACAGACAATTAAAAACCACAGCCTGTTACAACTTAAATAATGTCAGGTCAGGTGGTCAATCAAGCAATTAAAACCATTTTTTTTTTAAATTGAAGATATACTGTCAAAAAAGTGTCAACATTCAAGCCAGAATAAAGGTATAGTTTATATTATTTGAACCATAGCATGTGCTACAATCTAAAATATGTTCTTTCAACAACTACACAAACAATCCTAAAACAATTATTTCAGATAAAATGAAATAACCAACAGTAAAACCTAGACATAGTCCTTGAAAAATGCATATATGCATATGTCAATATACTTGATCAACCATTTAAACAATACAATATATATTAACAACAGACCCTAATTTTAACACTATTCCAAAGTGCACTTATTTTTATATTTATATTAAAGGTGTAAATTGAAACAACAAATGAAACATTATATGGATTGCTTAAATCCAAAAATAGTAAGTGGACCAACATTCATCCATAAATAATGGAACAAATAATAAATAGTAATAATCTGTGATAACCATATTTGAAGTTGCTTTATCTACTAAGGGCCTTAAGTTTAAGAAGGCATCTAATAGAAAGGCAATCATTAAGACCTGAGGGTATGTGAGCCGATGTATGTACTTGCCATTTCAATTTACATTCCTCCAGTTTGAGCTCCCAAGGCCCACCCCTAATATTGAGTTCTACATGTTGTAGGACTACAAATTGAAATTTATGATTGGGGTGTTCCATAATATGCCTAGCCAAAGCGTTGGTTGTTATATTCGTACCAATACAATAGGTGTGTTTGTATACTCTTTGTTTAATTTTTCTCTTGATTTTCCCGATGTAATATGCGTCACAATAGACACAAGTTGCTGCATAAACCACTCCTTGGGACTCACAGTTAAACCTGCCTCTTATATGGTAATCTTTCTTCCTTAAATTGACCTTATTTGTTGTCCTAATAAATTTACACTGTGGACATCTGCCCGATTTCAAAATACCCATACCTCGTTTATTGACCATACTTCTCTCCACTAGGGATTTCAAATTAAGATCTCTTTGGAAAGTCATGAGAGGTAGTTGTCCCAGTTTGGTGAGACTAGTATCTTCACAAATAAAGGACCAATATTTATTAAGGATGTCTCTAATGTGTCTGGCATCCAAAGAAAATGTTGTGATGAATCTATTGGCTACACTATCATTGGAATGATCTCCTGTCGCTATGTTGCTAACTATCCATCATGTTCATGCTCGTAGCCTTTACAGGCAATCGGGCGAAAGTGACCTAATATCCTCTTTCTATCAACTTCTTCAAATATATTATTGAGGAACCCCAGTGGGTAACCTCTTTTTAAAAACATAGATTTAAGAAGTGTACATTCATCTGTGAATTCACCATAACAAGAGATCATTCTAGCAGCCCTAACCACTTGCCCTTTCACTATTGCCTTTTTCTGATGTAGCGGGTGGCTACTGGTGAAATGCAAAAAGGCATTAGAATAAGTGGGCTTGCAGTAGATGGTAGTTCTATATCTTTGATTCAGGCTACCCTTACTTAAGAGCACATCCAAATAATTGATGTCCTTATACCCTATCTGGTATGTGAAATCCAGGAACGAAGTGAAAGTTTTGATGTTGTTAATGAAAGTTTCAATAAGTTGCACATCCCCTTTCCAGATGAAACACATATCATCTTGGTACCTTGTGTACCAGGCAACATTTTCCTTGTATAGTACATCATTAAACAAGAAAGACCTCTCCCAAAATGCCTTTACACAATTAGCAAAACAACTGCCGCATGGCGATCCCATAACAATTCCCATCTTTTGTAGGTATATTGTTCCATTAAACCACAAGAAGTTGTTGGTTAATATTAACTCCAACAAAATTTCAATGGTATTGATGTCATTTCTTTCCATCCCTTTTAAATGTTGAAACTCACTAACCCATTCAATGCCTAATAACTGTGGAATAACTGTATACAGATCTTTTATATCTACCGTGAGAACGGTAAAATCATCCTTAAACTCCAAATTATTGATACAGTTAAGAAAACTCCATGAATCATGGCAAATTTGTGGTTCAGACTTGAAAGGTTTTAATTTGTGGTCAATGAATTTAGCACATGCATACGTGACCGATCCTCTCCCATCAACAATAGGTCTAAAAGGGGGGTTGTAAATGTCCTTGTGCAGTTTGGGTGATCCAAATAGTATCAGTAAAATAGGGGCTGGCATGATTAAATACTGTAAGGTGTCTATATCAATACTACCTTCAAGGAATACATTATTAAGTATATTATTCATATTCTTGTATGCAGTATTAAGCTCATTACGACTAATCACTTCATATACATCAGATGCCACATGAGATTGCATTCTATCTAAATAATCAAACTGGTCCATGAAAACCAAACTCCCACCCTTATCAGGTTTTATGACTCGAATGTTGCAGGAGTACAGTAAATCAATATATTCCAATTCGCTCTTGGAACAGTTAGTTTATAGAACAGGTCTTTGAATCTCCTTGGCCAGTAAAGCTCTAATGTCCATTTCACTGACCTTTTCAAATATGGCTAAAGATGCCTGTATAGGTGGGTTAAATAGACTAGACTCTCTCAATGAACCTGTAAGTGCAGAGTTATTGCCCATGAGAGCAGCTAGATTAAGCTTACGCACAAACATTTTCAGATCCAAAATGGTTTCAACCAAATCAGTCCTTCTGTCAGGCAGAAATGTCAGTCCCTTTGCAAATACATTAACAATTTCTTCATTAACATTTACAGTGCTGAAGTTGTAAATCTTAAAGTCCCCCTCAGCATTAAATAAAATTGTTGGTAAACCATGATTTACCTCCTTCTGCAGTTCTGGCACTTCCTGCGTTGTCCCTGGGACCTGTTGTAATTGTGTTGATTGGGTTTCTGCTGGTTCGCTCGGTTGTTGTAAAAATCCTGTTGGCTGGTGGAATTAGACTGGCCATTACTGTTGTAGGCCTCCCCAGCATTACCCTGTTGTTGAAAATTGTTAGTTTGTTGGTTATTTCTAATTCGCTCGCTTCTGCGAACCACCGGTGTAGAAGTGCCAATGTTAACCTTCTCTGGACTCAAAGTTTCATTCCCATTCTCGCAAGAATCTCATGAGTCGAAATTCTCCCCATTAATATTAAAATTGTGTGATAGAGTGGGTGAAGGGTAGGCCGTACCTCTCCCATACTCCTGAAAATCTCTTGCTAGCTTTTTCTTTTTTGTTTCAATTATTTTAACTAAGCTAGCTTCAATGCTAGTGAAAATACAAGTATATTCGTATTTATATCTATCAAACTCATTATTATTTGTGATGGCATGTTCCAATAACTCTAATTCAGATTTCAAACCAACAATCTGTGCCCCATAGTGTTTGATGAGCATGGCCAAAAAGTCAAACCCTTGCTGGTCAAATAACATAATCAGTTCTTGGTGAAAAATAGAGTTGTTGACAAGTCCTACTGGATATCGCCATTGCCGAAGACCTTTTGGAATGATTTTCTTATTTATACATTCCTGCAGATATGATACCTCTAATTGGAGCTTGCGGCATTTGTATAACTTCTGGTCAAATAGGCTTAGTTGTGCACTAACAGAGTTTAGTTCAATGGTGGCTCCAACTGTACCTCTCGAGGTATAAGAAAAGAAAGCAATGTCTCTTAAAAAATTGTTCATGTTGGGAAGCAACCTGTTCCTTATTTCATTATGTATAGTTGGGGACAGTCTCTGCTCAGTACTCAAATGCTGGTGACCGTCCATAATATTGATAGCATTACTGTTACCTCCACTGGACGATGTTGTTACCAGACCAGTTGAACTATTGACAGCTGGACTGGAATGCTCATGCAGTTCTGGCTGGCTAGATAACCTGTTGTTAATGCTGGAAACCCCAAAAGTACTTGTACTTGCATTCCGTTGGCTCAAGGAATCCACCTTCCTCATGAGCTCCTGAGCCAAAATTGTCAAATTACCCATGGCGTTCGCCTCTTGGGCGGCATCCGAAATGTTGAGCGTGTTATCCTCCTCGGAAAACAGTGCCTGCAACTGTGAAACTCCACCACTTGCCATCGAAAAAGACCACAACAAACTCTTCAAAAAAGGCCACTAATAAATCACACAAAAGGGAGCAGCGAGGCCACAGTAAACACCATTTTTATTGAAGTAAATGTTGCCTGGTACACAAGGTACCAAGATGATAAGTGTTTTATCTGGAAAGGGGATGTGCAACTTATTGAAACTTTCATTAACAACATCAAAACTTTCACTTCATTCCTGGATTTCACATACCAGATAGGGTATAAGGACATCAATTATTTGGATGTGCTCTTAAGTAAGGATAGCCTGAATCAAAGATATAGAACTACCATCTACCGCAAGCCCACTTATTCTAATGCCTTTTTGCATTTCACCAGTAGCCACCCGCTACATCAGAAAAAGGCAATAGTGAAAGGGCAAGTGGTTAGGGCTGCTAGAATGATCTCTTGTTATGGTGAATTCACAGATGAATGTACACCTCTTAAATCTATGTTTTTAAAAAGAGGTTACCCACTGGGGTTCCTCAATAATATATTTGAAGAAGTTGATAGGAAGAGGATATTAGGTCACTTTCGCGGGATTGTCTGTAAAGGCTATGAGCATGAACACACTGGATGGATAGTTAGCAACATAGTGACAGGAGATCATTCCAATGATAGTGTAGTCGATAGATTCATCACAACATTTTCTTTGGATGCCAGACACATTAGAGACATCCTTTATAAAAATTGGTCCTTTATTTGTGAAGATACTAGTCTCACCAAACTGGGAGAACTACCTCTCATGACTTTGCAAAGGGGTCCTAATTTGAAATCCCTAGTGGAGAAAAGTATGGTCAATAAACGAGGTATGGGTATGTTGAAATGTGGCAGATGTCCACAGTGTAAATATATTAGAACAACAAATAAGGTCAATTTAAAGAAGAAAGATTGCCATATAAGGGGCAGGTTTAACTGTGAGTCCCATGGAGTGGTTTATGCAGCAACTTGTGTCTCTTGTGACGTATATTACATCGGGAAAGCCGAGAGAAAATTTAAACAAAGAGTATACGAACACACCTATTGTATTGGTAAGAATATAACTACCAACGCTTTGGCGAGGCATATTATGGAACCCCCAATCATAAGTTTCAATTTGTAGTCCTACAACAGGTAGAACACAATATTAGGGGTGGGCCTTGGGAGCTCAAACTGGAGGAATGTGAATTGAAATGGCAAGTACGTATATCGGCTCAAGTACACCCAGGTCTTAATGATTGCCTTTCTATTAGATGCCTTCTTAAACTTAAGGCCCTTAGTAGTTAAGCAACTTCAAATATGGTTATCACATATTATTACTATTTATTATTTGTTCCATTATTTATGGTTGAATGTTGGACCACTTACTATTTTTGGATTTAAGCAATCCATACAATGTTTCATTTGTTGTTTCAATTTACATCTTTAACATAAATATAAAAAGAAGTGTACTTTGGAATAGTGTTAAAAAAATGGTTTTAATTGCTTAATTGACCACTTGACCTGACATTATTTAAGTTGTAACAGGTTGTGGTTTTCAATTGTCTGAAGAAGTTATTGGATTAACACCGATGAAAACGCTCACTCTACTTCAATAAAAACGGTGTTTACTGTGGCCTCACTGCTGCCTTTTGTGTGATTTATTAGTTGCCTTTTTTGAAGAGTTTGACATGCACCTGACCAAACACACTTTGTGGAATTAGACTTCTAGCATATCACATGAATCTTCCCAATGTACTCAAACCTAATAAAAATCCATATATATTTTTTCTTTGTTTTAATAATTTCCAAAGAATAAGAAAATGACAGGTAAAAGCAGTTGGATATCAACTGAAGAAAAAAATGTCAGAATGGAACCTAAGTAAAACAGGATGACCTATAAAAGAACAAAATTAAGTCCAAAGATGACAAAAAGATATGGGGGCTGCAGACAACAATATACTTCACAGTAACATACATTCTCAAATTATGAAGTAAAAGTAGCAATTCTAGTTAGCTTATTCGGAAAGTCTTGTGACTGTAATAATTACTAAATGTGAATTTAATGAAAAGAAAAAGTATTGGCCAAGACTGTCACAGCTATTTGTTTTATGGTGATATTCCAGTATAATAGTTACTTCTTTATCAGAAGAAACAAATAATGTTTGTCCTATATCATGCTATTTTACTGTCCTCTTGAAATTTCGTGACCAATGTGTTAGAACATGCCTGCAGTTTTTGAACATTTTCATATATGCAGTCCTTTCACGTGTCTTCCTTAAACAGTATTGGAATTTCAATGGCTTGTTTATAGTGTTGACACAAATGTATGCAAGTGACAAAGTTATATTTCCAGCACTGGGGATGAATCTCAACAAATCCTTGGCTCACAAATGCCCAATCCACCAGCAAGTCTGTCACAACTTGCAGATTTTTCTTTGTAGATAACAGGCAAAGTCATGTTGGGATTTCATCCTCAATTATTTATTTATTTATAAATACTAATTCCAATGTTGTGAAACCAGGGGAGAAAGGAAAACCTGGCAATGGTGAAAACACATACGACATCAGAAGGAATATCTGTCTTCCATTAAAACAATGAGTACAATGGTCAGGGAGTACGAACCCTGACAAGTTGTAACTCCATCAGTGTCAATTCATTGGTTTACACTTCAACAACATATAGGGAAATAGCTTTAGGTCAATGTATCAGACAAACCAAGACATCTAGAATTTGAAAAATAATAACAAACCATAGCTGTCCAAAATATTGTTTCATAAAAATGACTACTACCTCAATAAATGCTGGTACCTCCATGTAGTCAACCATAACAAACACATTTTAAAAATGTGTTGCAAGTTCCTAAGTAAAATTGTTTATTTATTTATTTATATACATTCATTTATAATAGTTTTTAATTTACAGAGAAAAAATGAATGGTGAATGTAAAAAGTCAGGCCATGAGCAAGAGTTTGTAAGTAGTATCTGATAGTCGCCCAGGTGCTTTTGGTCACATGGTGCTGGAATCACTGTTGTGCCAAACAATCAGAAAACTGATATTTGATATGAGCTGATGAAAAGCCTGTTCATCTGGAAGACATTTGTAGAACTACTTAACACGGAGCTTTGAAAACAATTCTTGACATAAGCATGCTGAGCATCAAAGAAATTTGGATGGCAAGACAACTTAGTGGCACATTCTAAACCAAACATTTCTTTTACTGCAATTACTTAATTACTTACTTTCTTGTTTTTATCTAGTAAGTTTGATTTAAGCACTAGTATCTCCTGTTTCCAGAGGTGACTCAAAGTTTTGATTTGATTGTATGAGTTGCTCAGATTAACAACGTATGCAAGTTGAGACATAAATAATCAAACTGAAGTCTACAGAATGAAGATGACTTAAACCGCTTTGCTGTACAGCCAGATTACATCATGTTGCAGAAGTCAGTCATAAAAGTAATTATAAAATGCTATGCTGGTGTAATTTGTATTTCATGGGTAATCATTCAGTTTTCTAAAGTCAGAAATATTTATCTGAAGAAGAATACAGTTTCTGCAAATTGTACTTTATGGACCTAATGATCAATTTTGCTTTTGGGTGTGTTCATTAAAAATGTTAGCTGTCCATTAGTCTCATAAATAAAGTAATTGTCTCACAGATGATAACATACTCTCTGAAAAATAATTTGAGAATGTAGAAGTGAGATGGATGAGGATATAATGAGTTAGAAGTTAGAAACCAGACAAATACAGCTGTGAAATCATGCAACAAATCTGTGGGGAGATTTAACATGGTACATAATATTTCAAGGCATGCATTCCAGTGACAGTTCAATACAATTTAAAGGTGTTTCCTTAAATCAGAATGATGATAATGAAATAAGGCTTTATCACTTTGTGCTTTATGAGTTTGTTCCTTTCTTCACACAGTTGAAAAAAGTACTAATAACTGTGCAAAGTACATCTACATGAGCAGTGTCACAATCCCACATACTAGTGATTGTACAACTTTTCACTGTAGTGAAATAATATAGCGTGTTTGGCTGAAGGCAATTTTGCCAGCTAAGGTATTGTATAGTTTCTCTAGGTTAGCTTTCTAAATTTGCAAAACTGTGTCTGACAACACTTATATGTCTACAGAACACACAGAAAGCCAGATAGTATCTATTTCCGAATTGTTTTTGCAAAACAGCTTAAAACTATTAAAAGAATAATAGACAGTCCAAAATATAGATAAATAGAAAGATTATCTTCTATGATGTGTGTAAAACAATAACTAATGTAATGACTACATCAGCTTGGCTAACAGTATTTTTATTAAATGTAAAAGCTATTTTTCAGACATATAATTGAAAACTATGTACATATGGTTTCAGTTTTTTTTTCTTTTTCAGATAAGTTGGTAAAAGTGTGTTGCTGTTTTAACAAAAACAACTTGTTTAGAATAGTATGTGTTATAATCAAAGAATACAGTATTAGTTTTATATCAGCATATCATTTTACCCAGGGTTTAACCTGGTACTGAGTTGTCCTGATTAACAAATTCCACCTTCCTTTGTCACGGCACTGTAGCAGGTACAATTACACATCCCTCTCAGAGGATAGCCATTTCTATTAGTATTTGCTGTGGAAGGATGCACACACCCTATAGATGCATAGGACTTAGGCTTTTACCTCATGATGTATACTTCCCTACAGTTTCATGCACACAATGCTTAAAATGCAGAATTCCTTGCCCATGTTCTTCTGCACATTTAGCGTAATTCATCTTGCTGAAACTGGCAAGAAAGAATGTGCACACTGCAGAGTGCAGCCTTTCATCTACTAGCAAATACTATAAATGTTTTGTGATAGTTGCACACCATCACTCCATGGTAGATGAGATCATACAATTCCTCAAAGGTGACAAAGGTAACAAAGGTGGTAATGAAATCCCAGAATCTGGTGACACTGTTAAAAATTTCTGTATCAAAGCCAAAAGTCAAAGTGAACTTTATTATCATTCAGATGACACAACAGTGCAAGTGAACAACATTGCATACAACACATACTGATAATATTAATACAGCAATAACACATATACTAATACTAATCCAACAATAACAACAGTAAGACATTTATGCAGTGCAATAACAAGTACAATGATATGCACCAAGACTATTCCACTTACATGTCTCCGTCAGTACTAAATATGGCACAGATAATATTTTGCACAGATCAGAATCAGACAGATTTCAAATTTCATGTAATGCTTACTTGGCATATTGCACAGAATGTTAACTTGATATTGGTAATATTGCACGTAACGTATAAGATTGTACTTTCATAGAGTTAATGCATATGTCTGTGTGAATTACTTCAGCGTTGTAACTACAGACCTCAATGACTAGCATGGTGTATGTTATTACTGGAGTTCCGAAGTCAGATGCCTTAAGGAAAAAGGCTTCTATGAAATCTGGTGGTTTTGCAACATGCACTACAGTATCTACTGCCTGAAGATAAGCATGAGAACAGACCATGGGCAGGATGAGGGCAGTCTTTGACTATTCTTATGGCTCTGCTGAGGTACCAAGCAGAGTGCAAGCCCTGGATAGATGGGAGCGTGGACCTGATAATTCTCTCCACCACCTTCATCACCCTCTGGAGTGATGTGTAATCTGAAATTATGCAGTTTCCATACCTCACTAAGAGATTACTATGCAGGAAGCTTTTGCCCCTGTAGAAGGTTGTGAGAAAAGAAGATGGTAGTTTTGCTTTTCTCAACCTTCTTAGAAAGTGTAGACATTGTGCCTTCTTGACAATGTGATTAATGTTTATTGACCAAGACAAGTCTTCAGTGATATGCACCCCCAGAAACTTGGTGCTCTTTACCCTTTCCACTGTTTCTCCTTTGTGAGTGGAGAATGAGCCTTGCATCTCTTCTTAAAGTCTATTATTATCTCCTTTGCTTTATTCATATTGAAACCCAGGTTGTTGTTGTCAGACCAGATAATCAGTTGGTTCACCTCCTCTCTGTAGGCTTTTTCATCACCATTTCTGATGAGACCCACAAGTTTAGTATCATCCACAAACTCAATAATGTGATGTGTGTTGCACCTAGTGATGCGGTCATGTGTCAACATGGTGAACAGCAAGGGATTCGGAACACATCCTTCAAGTACTCCAGTGTAGAAGTGTGATGCTCATCGAGCTGTTATTGCCTATGTATACTTTTAGTGGTCTGTCAATAAGAGTCCAGAATCCAGTTGCATAAAGGAGTTCTAACACCCAGATGGACAAGTTTCTCAATTAGATGTTGGGGGATGACCATGTTGAAGGCTGAGCTGAAGTCAATCAATAACATGTGGAGATAGCAATTTTTATTATCCAGGTGCATCAAGGATAAGTGAAGTTCCAGTAATATAGCATCTACCGTACAGCGACTGGATCTATAAGAGAATTGGAGTGGGTCCAGTGTTGCAAGAAGACTTCATGTTAAGTAGTCTTTGACCAACCTCTCAAAGCACTTCATTATGTAGGAGGTGAAAGCTACTGGGCTGTAGTCATTGAGGATTGAGGGTGAAGACTTCTTGGGCAGTGGTATAATGTTTGTATTCTTGAAGTATTTGGGTACTTGATGTGGAGAGACATTGAATATGTCAGTCAGAACTGTAGTTAATTGGTCAGCACAGTTCCTGAGCACCACCCCAGAATATTGTCAGGACCAGCTGCCTTTCTTGGGTTTACCCATCGCAGCACTCTTTGAACATCCTCTGGGTGAAGGCAGAGCACTTAATCTTCTTGCTTGGTGGGCAGTTCTGTTGCCATTGTATTGTTTCCCTTCTCAAACCTGCTGAAGTAGATGTTGAGTTCATTGAGAAACTCTGTGTTATCATCACATTGAGATGGTAGGGGGCTGCAGTCTGATACAGATCGTATACCTTGCTGTAGACACCTGGAGTCTGTCACCTGGAGTCTGTCAGGTCTGAAAAGTGACCCTGAATTTTATGTTCATTGGCCCGCTTAGCCTCTCTTATTCCTCTGCTTAGTTTCACCTTGGCTTCCCTAAGGGCATCTTTGTCTTTAGACTTAAAGGCAGCATCACATTCCTTGAAGAGCTTGTACACTCCACTTGTGAGCTATGGTTTCTGATTTGTTCATGTGATGATGCTCTTGTTGACTGTAACATCATCCACACACTTTGATACATAGGCCATCATGGACCCTGTGTACTCATACAGGTTAATTTTCTGGTCCATAGTAGCCACCTCCTTGAATATATTCCAGTCTGTGCTTTCGAAGCAGTCCTGGAGTGCTGAGAGTGCTCCCTCTGGCCATACCCTTATTTGTTTCCTGGATGGCTTATCTCTTATTAACAATGGGCTAACTGGTAGTAGCATAATGGAGAGATGATCTGAGTTACCCAGATGTGGATGAGATACTGCCTTATATGCTATCATATATATATATATATATATATATATATATATATATATATATATATATATATATATATATATATATGGGTCTACTGTATAAGTTTGAAAATACACTTCTTTAAACTCACACAGTAGACCCTAGGTTACGTGAAAGTGCACTTAATCGAAAGTGCACTTTCGCGAAACCCGCTTCAGTGAATGGGGTACTACTGACTTTAGTGCGGACCTTAGGGAGGTGGGGCGGGTCATGGTAGTGGGATAGCCTACTAGCTATCCCTCCCTTCCCCCCCCTCTAACCTAAAGTCCCACCACACCACACAGGACATTTTCCTGCTGTCCTCCACTGTGGTGCGATCCATTCATAGAAGCCAAGTTCGCGAATAAGTGCACTTTCACGTAACTGAGTGGTCTACTGCTCTTTTTCGAATATGTGTTATTCGATGAAAATCAGTAGACCCATATATATATATATATATATATATATATATATATATATGTATATATATATATATATATATATATATATATATATATATATATATATATCTATATATACACACACACACACACAATTACACACACACACACACACACACACACACACACACACACACACACATACACACATATATATATATATATATATATATATATATATATATATATATATATATATATGGGTCCCTTTCACATGGTCGACTCTTCAGAAAGTCGACTTTCATATGACCAAGACCATATTATCGACTTTCAAAAAGCTGACCATGGGGAACCGCTATCTCCATACAGTGCGGAATGGGAAAATTTCCCTCTTCCGCTCTGCAGTGTGATCTCTGAGTTGGTATATTTAAGTTAAGGTGGGTGTGGGGGTGGAGTGTAAGGTAAGTGTTTGTTGTGTTTTATGTGTTTATTTTACATGGTCGGCTTTTCGAAAGTCGATCATATGGTCTCGGCCATATGAAAGTCGACTTTCTGAAAAGTTGACCATGTAAGGTAGACCTATATATATATATATATATATATATATATATATATATATATATATATATATATATACATATATATACATATATATATATGATGGCCAAGAATACCCTCTTATATTTGGTTAAAATGCATGTGTTTCTTTGTAGATACATTTTAAAAGCTAAAGTTTTTGTTTAAACATATACATTTACATCACCTTGTGCAGTTCATGTATTGCTATCTGTACAGCAGCTTGCCTTATAGGGAGATACAACATACTTTTCCCTGAAAGTGGCTGTCTCTGGTGGTGGCCTCTAGCTTCAGGGATTGAGTAGGTGCAGAAAACATCTCTTTGTTGAGAGCCAGCCAAACATCTGGTTTCATAGCCACTTTAGATGAGCAAACTTTGAAGTGTTCCTGTGATTAATATAGAGGTAGATGTGGCATATGAGTGAATGCTGCTAGTGCCTCCATAATGGTATTGTGGTGGCAACTGCACTTGTGGCAGAACAGAGATTTTAGTATCCTTGAGATTAGTAGCTCTGTGGTTAATGGTAGTAAGAGAAGTGTTAGGAAAAGGAGGTTGCTGTTGTCCCTGAGATTAATGACCATTGTGGTTTTAGCAACAATAGTTGTGGCACATCCTTAGAGCCTCTATGACTGCTCATCATAGCGCTTCTGCTGGCAGAAGTAGTTTTACTGGGACTGGAATGTTAGGGTTCCTGTGAAAAGTGACAATAATGGTTTAACTAAATCTATTGTCTCATGGTTACAAGTGTCCCTATGACTAGTGGCAATGGCTCTAGCAAAGGAAGCAAGAGATGCTAAGGAGCTGAGATAAGGCTGCTATTATCACTATGATTAGAGACAGTGATGACACTGGTATAATACGCATAAGTAGTGTCAGGGGATAGTGGGTTTACTGGCAATTTTGCTGGTGAAAGGAGCAGCAGAGGGTAGAAGTATGCTTGTTAGCAGCAACATGATTAGTGACAAGGATCTTAGTGAAACAGCAAAAATGGTAGGAACATGACCACTAGTTTAACACTGACAGCATAAGCAGCAGTAACTTTAAACAGTCTAAAATTTCCCAATTCCAAAATAAAAAAAGAAAAAAAAAGTATAAGTGGCCTATTTTATCAGTGCATCACTTAGTAGTTGGATATGATAGTGCTTAAATGGAAAAGGGATTACAAGGCAAGGGAAAGATAGATTACACATGGTGCCGTACCCAAGAAAGCTGTGAAAAAGAACTTTGAGAGCCTAACACAAAGCTTATGGGTATGACAATATGAAACCTGAAGAGCATGGCAAGTGTGTTGAAACACCCACCCCTCCAAAAAAAATTATCCAGTGCGTTTCTAGTATCAAAGGTCTAAAGGATGGGATTGGAGCTACAGTAATATTATTTCTCCAATGCAGTTATAAGAACTAAGCTAAAGAGCTACAACCTCATAAGTCCTACCTCAGTATAAGGGATCATTATGGATAAGATATTAAAATCTAAATGACTGAATAGTATGGACAACAAAAATATATTTGCAAGGTGGCAAGATGCCCTGCACACATATCCCTGCATTTTGGTAATGCAGTGTGGTTTTCTGTGTATTACACTGCTTCAAAAATCACATGTGATGAGGGGGATTCAGAAAACTGAAGGGGTAAGTCATAGGTTCATAGGTTCATAGGTTCATACTAGGCTATCTGCCCGAGGGAATTTACAAGCCTAGCCCATAGTTTTGTGGCTTCACCCCCCTTTAGTATGGGGGAACTATACCCATTATTTTTGCTGTGCCTGAGCAGTACAAGACACTAATCTAATCCCTGGGGTATATCCTGTCTCCCATCCATTGGTCAATGAACAAGGCCAGCGAGTGCTCTGCCTCACATATATACCGATTTTGTTCCACAGCATAGAGTCTTTGGTGATGAAATCCATCCTCCAGCACGCCCCTATTAATAATAGCCGGGGTTTTTTAAGTCTCCCACCCACCCTTGTGGCTCTATCTAGATTTTTTTTTTGAAGAATATTCATTAAATCTGGGTGGTGTTTGACATTTGTATGTTGTGCAAGGTCACACACCTGAGCAAGCGGTGGCGACTGGAGGAGAGTAGAGAGTGAGTTCTTTCGGGCAGGCAGAGACAGATGTTTGAGACCCTTTTTCCTTTTTTGAGGAACTTTTTGTGGCCTCTCTGCTGCTCTGGTCGGGTCAGTCAGATACATTTCGGGGGGGGGGGCATTACAATCATTGGTCTGATGAGTGATGAGTATAGGGACTATATGCCCTCCCCTTTGATGAGA
Source organism: Protopterus annectens (assembly GCF_019279795.1). NCBI lineage: Eukaryota > Metazoa > Chordata > Ceratodontiformes > Protopteridae > Protopterus > Protopterus annectens. The sequence continues at coordinate 3,861,449 of NC_056742.1, read as the reverse complement.
ATCCCTTCATGATAAGGTGGGCAATGTAGAAGTCTTTCCTTCCTACTTACATTTTAGCTACATGTGAATGACAGACAGACTACTATCAACCTGGGTCCCCAGGTCCCTGATAACTTCTTTCAGTGGATTGCCACTTGTTTGGTAGCTAGTAGCTAACCTTGTTTTCCCCGATGGTATGACTATGCATTTTTGGCATTTAACTTTAGGCCATGGCTCTGGCACTGGCACCAGTTATCCGCTTCTGTGAGTATGAAGGATATCTGTGTCAGATGTGTTTTCTACTTTGTTGCAGTTTGCAGTCATCTGCAAACTTTGTCCTTAATAAACCTCTTGTACCTGCTTGTGTAGAAAGTAAACAAAAAACAGAGAGGGGACTGAGCTGGTACCCAACTGACGCAGGTTTGACACTTGTTTGAGTCTGTTTGGGTCTGACATGGCACCACCAACTCTGACCCTGTGGTTCACCCATCACCAAGCCAGTTTGCCCCCCAATGTGTGTGGGTTAACATTTAAGCTGATGAGTTTTTCAATGATACCGTGGGCCTTTGCCAGATCGGCCTTCGCCATTGCCAGGTAGGCTGTATGGACTGCCTTTCCTCATCAATGGCAAAGTCAACCAAGTTGAAAAGTCAACCAAGTTTAGAAGGCATGATCTGCCTTTCTGCCTTTTGACAAAGCCAAACTGGGATGGTCTGCAAATTCCCTATGTCTTTATTTATGAGGTCCATTATGATCTCTTTGCAGAGGCTGGCTTTCAATCAAAGGGGGCAGAATTAATTAGGTGGAGGTGGGCACCGCCTTGAAGTTGGTGCACACCTGCAGAGTGCGCACAGTTGCAGTATGATCATCTAGAGTAAGTAATGAGAGTATGATCTATGATTAAACAGCTGTCCTAGCTGTGGTTAGTTCGTGGAACACAGAGCACACACACCATCAGGTCCCATGGATGCTGTGTGCTTGCTTTGGGTGAGAGAGTTTGCTTTTGTTGGGGAACCTTTGGGGGCTGGAGCGGGGCAGGGCCTGCATCTCTGCTATGGATTTTGGGTTTGGGGGAACCAGAGAGGCAGTATGTGTCAGCAGCAATGTTATGTTAACAATGTCTGTAGATCAGTTTAAACTCATTCATTTTTGAATCTGTTCTGAGCTTGGTCTGGGAGTTCCCTCCTTTTCTCCTAAATATACTTTCTTTGATTGTCTTGTCTTTTTTTTTGAGTCTTTTTTTTCTCTCAAAATTTTAGCTTTATGATTTTTTGAGAGCTCTTAGTTTTTTTTTAAGTTGATCAAGGGTGTCTTACCTTTATAGATTTGCTCTCCTTTCTTTGTAGCTTGATCCTTGTTTGTGGTTTGTTGTTTTGTTTTGGGCTGGTGGTACAACACAAGAGCTTGCCTTTTGGCTTAGGATTTTTTTACTTTGCTGGTTTTGCCTATCCATGCTGCAGGTGCTGGTAGAAGGCATTTGTAAGTGATTCAGCAGCTTGTGTGTACTTTTCACGCCTGGCGGGGCCTTAAAGGAGAGACCACTAGAAGTTTGTGAAGTGTGGCTGAAGTTTCAGAAGTTCTTTTTTTTTTTTTTTTTTTTGTGGGTGGGATGAGGACCTCCCTCCAGATTAGTTTGTGATCTGATCTCATCAGTCAGTGAGGTATACTTGTTGAACATTGTGCTCCCATGTGCCGTGATGATGAGATCAATGATGTTTTTTTTGTCTTTGTCCTCTGGTGGGAGTGTACTTGTTTCATGGCATTTGAGTTTATGAATTCTTTGGGCTTTTGGCTAGGGTGTTGGGGCTTGAGTAGTGTCCCCAGTCTATATTAGGGGTAATTTGTGATGGTGTTAGGTGGATGGTGTTTGTGATCTATGCATTTTCAGGGTGGCCATGTGAAGGCCATTCCTTTGTGTGAGTGGCCTGTAACATGCTACAATTTGCATTGCAGCAGATTCTCTGATTTGGCTGGGTGCTACTGTGACTGATGCACCTGCTATGTCATTGATGAATATGGTGTTGGGTGTCGGTTGTGAGATATGTCCGATTTCCTTCTTGGTTTTGTTTGGGGCGGGATTTGTGTGGGGATGATATGAGGTGATAACTGATAGTGCTGGGGTTTCTGTCACAGCCTTGACATCGTGTTCTCCCATCATGAGACACATGGCATTGAATAGCTATGAAAATTTTTGTTGGACTTGGCACATTGTGCATTTTAGTTTTTTTTTTTCTTGGCATTGAGCAGCAGTTTTTTTCCTTTTTTTTTTTCCTTTTTTGTAGGTTTAGAATTTGAGCCTTGCCTAGAAAAAGGCACTATGGGGTGGCAAAGAGCTTTGCTGATATCCTGCATCCCAGGGGAACAGGGTTCCAGGCAGGACAGATGGCAGCCTAGCTTGTAGCATTTAATAGCCCCAGGCAGACAGACATTGATCCCCCTGTGGCATTGGTTGTCTTGGGATCTTGTTAAGCCTGAGCTGATCATCTGATCTCTGTATCTCTTCATTCTATCTTGGGGTTGGGGCATACCTGCCTGTGGGTCAGGGTCAGACCTGCCTGGGCTACATAATCAGAGAGCTCTCCATTTTCATGTAGTCAAATCTGAAAATAGAGATATACCACCAAACATAGGTACATTGTGTGCAGGGGTGGATCAGGTCTGAGAATCTGAATTTTCCTCCATAACAGGAACATTTGAGAGGTCTGTATTGCTCTCATCAACTTAAGCAGTAGCTAGAATAAAGAGTTTGGCATTTACATGCCTTTGCATGCCTTTTCTAAACATCATGGCGAAAATCAGGAAGAGCAACTCCCACAATGATAGGAGCTCTCTAATTAACCTAAACAAGAAACAAAGAAGACTAATTAAGTCCAACAAGGCCAATTACAAGGCCAAGATAGCTTCAAAGGTTAAAGATACCTGCAAGGACTTCTACAGCTTTATCTGAAACCTCAAAGGCAGCACATGTCAGTGTGCCAAATTGGTGGTCAATAGTACCAGCTTCACTGAGCAGACCAATAAAGAAAATTTGCTGGTAGACAAATTCAGCTCAAATTTCATTTGCCACTCTCTCCTGCTACCCTCCATAAAATGCCTACTAGCCTAACCTCCTCCACAACTGTTAACAAGGAGTAGATCCTGGTGGTGCTCGCTAAGGCAAAACCACAGCCATAATGGGCCATGACAGTATCCTGTGATACCTTCTAAATAGCTGGAAACATGACCTCTTAGGACAACCAGACTCACTTTTCAACTATAACCTCAAAAATGGGTTTTAGCCCTTTCCTACTTTGGACAAAATAGAAGAGTCTTCATGGGTTCTGTTCAAGTAGCTTTATTTTATGCAAACACATCAAGATAGAAAGTTTACTCACTTTAACTTATATAACTTTTATAGAAACTACTGCAATCATACATGCTCATTCTCTGGCTGCATTCTCAAAATGGCACTAGGAATAGTACGTGCCTGGTATATATATACGTGCATGTTCAGTCCTTGATATGCTTCTTAAAGGCACATCACATACACTCTGATCTACATCCTCCCTCTTTGAGAAATAGATCATGCAATGTTATGAATCTATTTGGCATGCAGATATCACAGGTAGTTCTTTGTCATGCATTTATTCAAGACTAGGTACATATATACACAGTTAAGTCCATGTTGCTGCGTATTTCACACTGGACATGGATATTCGACTATATTGTGTGACATAAAATTAGGATTTGAGTTTAGCAACTGGAGCTGTTTCTACAAAATGTTCAACCTTGGAAGTATTTGGAACATCTTCAGGAATGGAATCAGAGGTTGGAATACATGCTGGGATAGGGACAATGTTTGGTTTGCTCTGAGATCTAGAGGCTGTATCACTGGAACAATTCTGTGATGATTCTGGTACAGGAAGAAGATGCCTGTGATTTCTCCTGTACTCCACAGCCTCATATTCTACAAGTTAGGATCTCAACTCAGCACATATTTATTTATTTATTTTATTTTACATTTGTTAACCAGGATGGTCTGACTGGACACAGGTCCATTTTCAGCAGAGACCTGGGGAGAAAAGCTATACAGTAAGTAAAATTTTACACAATATGTTAAAATACAGTATGCTGAGAATTTTCAAACAATATGTTAAAATACAGTATACAGCAGAAGACATAACAAGACCTATATATATGCAGGAAAAAAGTAGTTGCACATGGTTAATAACAGAACAATTATACAAATTCAGTCAGCATTATGAGAAGACCTAGATTGTAATATATATTACAGTAGGTATATTAGGAAGTGAGGTATATAAGTTGAATAATTTGAGCACTTATGTAATACATGGGCATAGCCACTTATTCTTTAAGTGTGTTCTAAGTGAGTTTTTAAAGTGAGAAGAGGTGGGGACAGAAATCAGAGCAGGAGGGAGATTATTTCAGGTTCTAGCTATGAAGTGGGAGAACAGTGCTTTTCCTGCAGTATTCTAAGCCCTAGAGATACAGAGGTGGGATTTGTCAAAAGATCGGAGAGGACGATTTGTATTATAGTGGGTGAGAAGTTGGCCTAGTGCAGGGATTTTTCTGGATGTGTTACCACATTGTAGGCAATGACTAATTGGTGATAGGTTAGTAGCTGGGGAAGTTCCAGCCATTGCAGTTCCCTTAGAGCCTGGAAATGGTGGGTTCTAAAGGTGGAGTTGTTTGCAGACTTGGCAATTTTATTTTAACATGATTTGAGTCTGGCAAGGTCAAGTTTTCTAAGCTGGGTAAGAATTGGAGCAGCATACATTAGGGTAGACAAGATGTGAGTTTGGGCTAGGGTAATCCATGCTTGTTTCAAGAGGGATTTCCTGTGCCTATATAGTGTTCCCATTTTTTATGGACTTTTTTGATAGTTTTTTGAAATGTAGACATTGAAATGTAGACTTTTATCAATTTCAATGTCTAGGAGTTTGGTATGATCAGAGGGAGAGATAATAGTGTTTTTGGAGGAAATAGTGAAGGATAGAGGGGTGGAAATGGTTTTGTTGGGGTGAAAAGTAGTAATTTGGTTTCATTAGGGTTTAGGATAAGTTGGATCTGAGTGATCCAACTTTCTACAGAGCTAAAAGATTTCTGGGTGAGTTGTTGTAGGGCGGGACGTGATAGAGCTGAACAGATAAGAGTTGAACCATCATCGTATTTGAAGCATGCTGTGTGGTGGTATGGAGATTATTGGTAAATATGGAGAAAAGAAGTGGGCCTAATATGGAGCCTTGTGGTATACCTATGGTAGTTGGGAATAAGGGTGATAGTACACTTTGCCATTGAACAGATTGTTGCCTATTTGATAGATAGCTTTTAAACCAGGCTATAGTGGAAGGTGCAAAGGATAGGGATGTCAGGGTGTCTAGTAGTAAGAAATGTAAAACCATGTCAAATGCTTTGGAGAGGTCTAGACATATTTCAGATACAAAGTTATTATTATTTCTGTGTTTTTGATCAGATTGGTGAAAGAGAGCAGAGTGGTGGTTGTGCTATGGTGTTGTCGGAAGCCATGTTGTGTGGGGGAGAGGAGATGGTGTGAGTTTAGAAATTTTGTTACCTGCGAATCTATACATTTCTCTAGTATTTTAGGTAAGGGGGTAGAATGGCAATGGGGCGATAATTTGAGTATTCATAAGAGTTTCCGCCTTTATGTAGTGGAATAATGTATGATACCTTCTATAGCTGTGGGACATATATTTCTTGTATGGAGAGATTGATAAGAATAGAAATAGGGTAGGATAAGGATTCAGCAGCTATTTTTAGGAAGTTGGCTGGTTTATTGTCAGTGGCAAGGGTGATAGGTTTCAGTTTTAGGAGGTGTTTTTTAATTGTTGAGGTGAGAGCGGGTGAGAGCCTAAAGGATGGTATGTTGTCAGGGCATTTGGTTGGGTTATATGTAGGGCTGTTTTTGGATAGTTGGGAGGATAGTGTTAAGATGGATTCTGTGAAGTGGAGATTGAATTGGGTGGCAATGTCCTTATTTTTATTCATCGAATTAGGAGTGGGAGTGGCAGTTTTGCCTGGTTTTAGGAGTGAGTTAATGGAATGCCAATTCTTTTGGGGATCTTTTGAATGTTTGTTTTGGATATTGAGGAAGTAATTTTGTCTATCAAGTTTAGTTTGTCTCTTGGCCTGGTTTTTACGTTGTAGGTAACTTTGTTTGGCTAGGCTAGTTTTGTATTTCTTCCAAATTCTCCAAGCTTTATCCCTTGACTTTAGAAGAGCACTAGTTTCCCTAGTTAGCCATGGCCATGGTGCATAGTTTGACTTGGCTCTTGGTCATATACCTGTAGCTTGACCAATCTGGTTAAAACCTTTCACCATTTGTATTCTCAGTGTCTCTCCTTCCCTCAACGGATGAAGAAATCTGCTTGATTTATCATAACTGGACTTTTGGATAGAACTTTTCTTGAATAATTGAGCCTTTATGGTTTTATTGTTTTAGCTTTAAGCCTCAATAAACTGGAACTAATAGGTAACATAGTGCTGGTTTGCCTGGATAGACGTCTTTGAGGAGGTGAGCCAAGAATATTGTCATGGGGAATGTTTCTGAGATCAAGCAAATTCAAAGAGACATCAGCATTGTGACGACTGGGGAGAGATGGGCAAAGGCTGCCAGCCTAGACAAATAGAATTTGATATATAATCCTGGCATTTGTAAATAAATGTAAAATGCAGGCATGTTTTCTTGATAATAAATATAAAATACAGGCATGTTTTTTGAGTGTAAAGAATACTGTGAAATGTGGAACTGCAAAATATGTGACAACATTGCACTCTACTGGCCCAGTGAAGCGTGTTGTGATCCTTTCATATTAGAATCCGGCACCAGTGTGGCTGGATGAAGGTTTCATGCCCATTGTTTTAAGGCCAAAGTTTATGACCAGAATTTAAATGTGGAAGGTGCTTTATTGCTCTAGTTTCTGTTAGAATATACATGCGAAATGCCTTGTATTGTTGTAAGTTTCTGAGGAGGTGTTAGATTGCTAAATAATGCAGTTTGTGGCCTGAGAACTCAGACCAGATGTTAAGATGATGCAATATGAATACTGGGAAAACCTAAGTGTCAAAAATGATGTACTTTTGGGAGGGCCTTAGAGACATGTTTGTTAGTAATGTTTAAATACTATTTCTCACAAGAGACCGGAGAGCATTTTGAGTTGGATATCCTACTTTTCAGCACTCTGCCTTGTGCTCACATGTAAGTTTTAAGACTGTGATTTCTTGTAAGAAAAGTTAAAGCTAGTAAAGCTTAATTAGGTATTTTTTCTTTGAAATCAGACCTGTCCTAATGTATTATTTTAAGTTTCTGTGTGATCTCTGAACTTTTAGATATCTCTGTGGTGTAGTAGTTTTGTCTTGTGTTTTAATTATTTGTTATTAAATATTTTTAAAACCTTCTATCTATGGCTGCTTTATGTAGAGATAAGCTCTAGAGTACATTGCATATTTATAGAGGTTATTGTAATAGGCCACTCTAACGTAAGCCTTGACTGTTAGCCATACTACCATTGGATAATAATATTGCACAGTAATAATTGGGCACCCTTTTAAGGGCCTTTTAGTAGCTTACATTATTAACTGGGTGGTGGCAGTAATTACTACCATATAGTCTGGGTAAAGGGGCACAGTTGGAGAATCTGTGTCAGCCTTTCCTTGGAGTGTCTGTGAAGTTGTATAAATACTTATCTCAAAGTGTGTGTGTGTTGTGTCAGCTACATGACAGGGACACGAAGCACTGGTTGGACAGAGATGGTACTGTAGGTTTTAGCTTACCCAGTTAGGCTGAGACCTGGACCCTATAGCTGTGCCATTGGGGAGTCTTATTGGGGACCTGGTGAGCAAGGGAGCAACCAGCCCCAGACTGACTGTGATCTCTGTGTGCACTTAAGGGAAATTGTACTTTACTGTGTGTATTAGTTATCCATTCCTACCTTCTATGAGATGACCTCCCTGGTGCTGGTGGTAAGGATTGAGCTCATTCATTGCTGGGCCAGGCATGTTCGTCACATGTATTGTCATGCTTTCATCTTTCAATTAATTGCATTGCACTCTGCACTGCATGTTCAGCTAGACCATTTGACTGTGGATTTTCAGGACTGCTAGTAACATGTACAAAGTCCCATTCTATTGCAATTTTCTGAAACAACTGACTAGTAAACTGAGTACCATTGTCAGAAATAACTCTGTGTGGACTACCATGGACTGAGAAATGATGTTTCAACTTAGTAATAACAGCAGTAGATGTTAGGTTAGGTAGTAGATCAATCTCAAACCAATTTGAATAAGTGTCTACCAGCACTAAGAAGTGTTGATTGTTCCACTCAAAGATATCAGTGGCTACTGTTGACCAAGGTAGTTCAGGAACTTGATTTAGCTGAAGTGGTTCTCTTTGCAAATGCGTCTAGGACTATTGCATACTGAACAAGAAGAAAGTACTTTATCAATGTCTTTCAGTAATGTAGGCCAAAATACTAAGCCTCTCGCACGTCTCTTAGTGGATGTGGAACCTGGTTGACCACATTGCAAAATCTGGATATATTCTTGTTGTAAGGAAGCAGGAACAATAATTTTAGGACCTTTGAAAATAATTCCATTTTCCATCAAAATTTCATCTCTGTAAGGAAAATAGGTTTGCACTTCAGGGTGGTACGTTATATTGCTCTGATGGCCCTCCAACATTAATATAGTGATTGAGCTTTTGTAAAATTAGATTAGTCTTTGTGTGATCTCTTAATGGATCAAGCCTAGTGGTAGAAAAATTATCCACTACCATCACATCAAAGTCAAAATTCTCTGTGTCAAGCTGTTCTGTCGGTTCCCTATTAAGTAAGCGAATGCTTAATATAGCAAATGCTGTTTAATTGACAGCTAAATGTCAAAATGGCAATATCTGAAGACACGGAACAGCAATTTTTTTTTCCCAGGGAAAAAAAAATCCCTGATCCGTTTGTTTGGAATTTTGTGTTTTAATTTTTTTGGGTCGATTATACAACGTTCACTATTTTAAGAGTTTGCTGCTATAATATAGACCTGTTCTGTCGTATTCCTGGATGATCTGGATAAGGTATCAGCCAAATAGAGCCGTTTGCCTTTGTATAGACCATTTTGAATTTGTACTTTTGCAACTTGAGCATCATTCTTTGCAATCTCGCTGGAACAGAATGCATAGGCTTTTTTTAAATAGTAACTAGAGGTTGGTAGTCAGTTTCAATCTGAATAGCTTTACCATAAATATAATCATGAAACTTGGAACATGCAAATACTATTGCCAAAAGTTCTTTCTCAATTTGTGCATACTGCATCTCAGTTTAGGTAAGTGTTCTAGATGCATATAGGCTACTGGTCTGCTCTCTTGAAGTATAACTGCACCAAGACCAAATTTTGAAGCATCACAGTAAAGAGTGACTGGTTTGTTTAAAACATAGTATCTCAATGTAGGTGGGGTGGCAATTTTCTTCTTAAGGTCTTCAAATGCATTCGGGTTCTGTTTTAACCATGACTGTGCAACATTTTTGTGCATCAGCTATCTTAAAGGTGCTGTCAACTCACTGAAGTCTGGTATAAACTTCCTTAAATAGTTGACCATGCCTAGGAAGCACTGTAGAGCATGAACATTGTATGGTGCTGACATCTCAAGAATAGCTGCTTGCTTGGTTGGATCTGGTCTTAAGTCAGTACTGGTAAACAAATGACCTATACATGTAACTTCTGGAACGCTGAATTTGCACTTCAGAGGATTGAGCTTCAAGTTTACTTCAAGTGCTCTGTCTAGAATTTTCTTTAGGTTTCTGTCATGCTCTGCTTCACTATTGCCTCCAACCAATAAATCATTTACTATTATGGCACAAGGATAACCCCAAAAAAATTAGCTCCATTGCACGCTGGAAGGCTTTACTTGCAGAATTTATTTCAAGAGGCATCCTTAGGAATTTGTATTTGCTAAATGGAGTACCAAAAGTAGTTAGTAATGAGGATTTGGGATCAAGCATCACTTCCCAAAATGCACTTTTTGCATCCAAGACAGAAAAAACAGTGAAATTCGGTATTAGGGCTGTGACCTCTTTGGCTGTGTGCATTGGATGATATGGTCTCTTCAATGCTTTTTTCAAATCTCTTGGGTCAATACATATTCTGATTTTCTCTGAGACTTTTTTGTGAGCTGCTATCATAGACGATGCCCATTCAGTTGGTTCTGTAACTGGATAAATTATACCTTGCTGCGCCATTTTATCCAGCTGAGCCTTAACTTTATCCTGCATAGCTATCGGAACTCTGGAACTCTTCTTGTCAGTCTAACTACTGGAGTGACCTCTGGGTTTAACTTCATGGAATACACAACTGGAAGTTTGCCCAACATGTCATCGCAAACATCAGCATACTCTGAGAAAACGGTTTCAGAAAAATTGGAACTAGGAGATGTGCATATGTGATTTTGGTAAAAGAAAGCAAATTCATTCTCAAACTATCTTTGAGACCCAGTAAAGGCTGAACTGGTCTTTGGACTACGTAGAATAACAAGTTGTAACAGTTCTTGGCCATATAACATGAAAGCGTCAGTGAGCCCTCGGTTTGGATTTCTCCACCTCCATAAGTAACAAGTTTCTCACTACTGGCCACATTGAGTTGTTCATTAGTTTTCACTTTAGCAAATGTGTCTGCTGATATAACATCATACTTTGAACCAGTGTCTGCTTTAAGCTCTGTGGATTTACCATTGATGCAGACTGTACAAAATACTTCCCTCTGCTAATAAATTCACTGCATTAACTTTCACCAACTACTGTTACATCATCTACATAGAAAGTTGACTGCTGCAGCTCTACTTGATCAAGTTGCTTTTTTGTGTGACTTTTCCTTACAATGGTGTGAGGTTTACTTGATTTGCAAATCTTTTCTAAATGGTTCCATTTTTTACACATGTGACATTGCTTACTGAATGCTAAGCAATTCTCTCTTTTAGACTCATGATTTGCACCACAATTGGACAGGTAACAATAAATCTAGACATGGGTTTTGCTGATTCATGTTTGTACTGTGAGGATGCTCCTTTAACTGAACTAGTCTTGCAAAGTGCTAGAAAACAGCATGGTTTCCCTGGTAAGCCAGCAAGGGCTGTGGCTGCATGTAATTAGGGCTACTTCTGCTTGCCCCATGTTGCATGCTATCTACATTTGCTCTGGAGCCTGCTGAAACATGCTCTTGTCACTTGCAAGCATACTTGTGTGTTTCTCTGTCACTTCATGGATTTGACAAATCTTTATGGCTTTACTCAATGTTAAATCACTGTCATAAATTAAGATCTTTCTCACAGCAGCATTATTAATACCACACATGAGCCTGTCCTTTATTAACTCATCTTTTAAGTTTCCAAACCAACACATTTTAGCTTTGTTTCTCAGGTCAGTTCCATAAGCTGCTAAAGTTTCCCTGGTTTCTGACCTCTCCTGTAAAACAAATGCCTCTCTAATGTAATATTTGTCTGGGGGTTACACATTTCTCTGAATTTGTGTTTCAAACACTCTGGGTTTTGCCTTGATTTGTCCTGTACACCAATATGATGGTTTTCACCTTCTCCTTCAAATATTGCTGATGCATACACAAATAAATACCCTCTTTCTATGGCCTCTGACCCAGCCTTTAATAAAATGAATCTTTTTATTTCTGAATCCATGCATCTTTATCTGAATAGGCTGCTTGTATAAAAAATATCGCACTCTTCCTCAATATTCTCCAATTCTCTGCAATATTCTGATCAAATACAAAAAGTAAGAGCTTTCGAAATCAATCTTCCATATTAATACATACCAGTGAAGGATTTTGCAAATAGGTCTGAACACATACACATATGCCAGAAATTTATACCAGTATTTGTAACTTTGCCCAATAGCACAAAAAGACTCTGTATATTGAATTTTGCGAAATAAGTCTCTCAGGCACTGTAATACTCTGGAAATTACTATTATAGCAATAACCCATGCCTGGGTGTGGGTAATGCGGGATTTACCCACGGTTGGCGTGGTTTGGTCCCGAGGGCTAAAGCGAGGGAACAAAAACAACCGTGGGTAAATCCATTACCACACCAGAAGTGGTTATTGCTATTATACTATGACATTATTTAAGAAAGAAATAATCACTTTCCTTAAATAATGGCATTGTATATGCCTCTTTGCTGCCCTTCGCAGCTGTCTGGTATCGGCGGCCGAGTTCTGATGTACTGCATGCCTAGCGTAGATACATCAGAGCTGTGGCCAAAAGCAACGGAGAAAGCAAGATATCTGTTGCTTTTTACTGTTTCACTATGTTAAATGGGTTTAACATAGCGAGACAGCTTTAAAATAAGCAACGGAGATCTCCGGTGCTTATTTTAAAGTTGTCTCTGCGCTATGTTAAACATTTAACATAGCAAGACAGGTTTAAAAAGCAGCGGAGAAAGCAAGATCTCCGTTGCTTTTACTGTGTCGCTATGTTAAAGGAGTTTAACATAGCGAGACAGCTTTAAAAAGCGGAGATCTCCGTTGCTTTTAAACCTGGTCACTATGTTAAACTCTTTTAACATAGCGAGACAGTGTGTTTTAAAAGAGACCTATACTAATGGAAAAAGTCCGGGCAACCGGACCTTTTTCCATTAGTATAAGTCAATTTACAACGTGCATGCTGGCCAATCAGCGTGCACGTTTTGGAATATTAATGGGGGGTCATGGTATAAATTGCAGGAAATCACCTCTTATCAGTGTGAGAAACCTATCAAATAGCTGATCAATGCAAATTAACTAGGCAAGAGAAGCTCAGAGTCAATAAAATTTTGAAGTAATTACATCTTGCGAATAAACTGTACACAGCACACTGAAATTTCCCCAAAATGGCAGTACCTTGCTAGGCTACTCTACAGTGCAAGAAACACTCTCCCCCAGATTTACTAATCTTCCGTGCAGGATTAGTCTAGTCCTGCAAAAAAGTGGCAGTTTAGGAAGAGGAGGATGGCAGCGCTCCATGCATATTAATGAAGGCACACTGCCTGAACTCCAAATCCTACACAAAGCATGAACAAGTGCAGGGGGCATGTCTGAGAGAAGAGCTCTCAGAATAAACATGCCCCTGCAAAGTAGAACAGCAAGAAGTGTGAATAAATGAGTGAGACCACTCATAGGTGTCAGCATATCCCTACCAATAGTCCTTCATGTATACAACAGCAACAGGACATAAATATTAAAAGAAGAAACCCCGTTATTTTTTTTTAAAACTCCGAGTACAGCTAACTGTAGGTGCATGGGTATGCCCATCGCTTAGCTACGGTTAAAGCAGCTTAAAAGGCTGTAGAGGATAACAAGGAAGATATATGCAAATGAAGCAGCACAGCAACAAGTGTAGTGGTCAGAGCATCTGCCTAACGAGCAGGCATTCCCGGTTCGAGTCCCACTGCAGTACATATGATTTTCCATGTGAAATCTGTATATGAACATTTTTTTACATTTTTTTGCTGTATAACCTACTAAATAACATTTAAATGTGAACTGGAGTACTGCATGAAATGCACATGTGAAGTGTCAGTGTCATAATGAATACAGCACTAGTAAGCATGTCTAAGCACAGATAAGCAGTAGTAAGCACATAAAAGCTCTAGTAAGCGGGTTTAAGTGTGTTTGCGCAGGGGTAAGCATTGCTACACAGGATAAGCAAAGTAGAAGCTAAGTGAATGTAAGAAACTGTAACCGGAGGTTAGCAGTGCTTACCATCACGCAAACCTGTGCACACCCACTTACAACTGCTTTAAAGTGCCTTAACCACTCTGTACCCAATGGCCCATGTTCTGCCCAGCAACAAAATATACAGCTTCTGCAAGGCTTCAACTCAGGACCCTGTATACTATAGTCACAGTAGTTAACCACTAAGCCATCATAGCAGTACAGATGAATGAGGTATCAGCAAACTAATCCTCACTACAGGAAAATCAAACCAAACATGTGAACTGAATCTATGGACAGTGTGAAGTGGTATAACTTGCAACATAACAAAAATATGTGAACTGGAGTACTGCAGTAAGCATAGATGTGAGGTGTTGTAATAATGTGTAGAAGTAGTAGAAGTGTAAAATCCTGGATACCAGACACATATAGAACCTGTAATGAATAATAAATCACTGCCAAAACGCAAATATAGTGTTATTAACTATTAAGCAATGCTAACCGCAGCACAACTCAACTAATAAGAGTAAGCAATGTGTAAGGGAGCCAATCCAATCTGCCTAGTGGTATACCTCTTTAAGCACTGCCAACCTTAAGTAAGCAGGTGTGCCCACAGCTTAGCCTTTTCAAACCTGGCCAGTCACGGAAAAGTGCAGGTAATTGGCCGTATTTAAACCCCACAGGCAGGAATATGTTCCATAACTGGTTGTCGCTTCCTACTGCAGGAAGAATGGCTGGTGTGGGTGAAGGCACTCATTTTAGAGCACAGCGCTGGGGCATCCAGGAGTCAGAAATCATGGTATGGCTCCTGGTAAAACACCATGAGGAGAGACTACTGAATGGCCAGTATCAGGGCTCGCAAGTATAAAATGGAGGCCTGGGACAGTCTCGCCCATGACCCAACCAGTGCCACAAGTATCCCCCAGACTGGTGAGCAGGTCAGGCACCACCATGCTGACCTGAAGAGGTGGAGGGGGAATGTACTGGAACAGTGGATCCAGGAGACTCGGCAGATGCCTAATGCACCAGGACTGAATAAGTACTCATTCTACTAAGTAGTTAAGAATTGCCTAGCTTGTGTATACTATGGATATATATGACTAAATATCACTGTATTTCTCCGACAGCTGCAGATGAGTGGGCTGCGAACCAGCAAGCCCATGATGCTATTTTGCAAAGGCTGCATCATGAGGCAGGTTAGTAATTAGTCTGCATGTGCTGTCATAACAAATAAATATAAGAGCCTTAGAAAGTGTTGTACCAGTAGAAATAAATGTGTAATAGTCTGTGAATAAAGGTATAACCCCTGGAGTGCTTCTGTTTACTCTTCTATCATATGTTGGTGAACTGTTACATGCTATAAATAGTACTGTTGTATTTTAAGCAGTGTCACCCACACTGTGATATGCAGATAAAATGTGTATGAAGTCCTGCATAACAATGTTGGAAGTTCCAAGAGGTCAGTCATATTGTACAAGTGAGGGAGACTTAGATAGAAAACAGTAGAAAGCTTTACATCAATTCCCTGACAGCACAGTGTACTGTGATATTAGCTATACTCTTTTGTCACACACAGCAGGGGTTTGAATCCTGGGAGTACTAGTAAGTTGTATACATAATCATACCCCACAACTGTACAGATTTTGTTACAATGTTCAGATAGAAAGCTGTATGCATAATTACACCCAACAACTGTAGAGAATTTGCTAAAATGTTCAAATTGAAAGTTGCATGCATATTCATACCCACAACTCTTCCAATCTGTCCAGCATGTTCAGATAAATGGCCCATAGCACCAGCCTGGTACCATGTTCCCCTGAAAAATCAGTGTGATGATCCAAGAAATGTAGGCAGCTGTTAATGACATATAACTGATAGTGAGATGTGTACCTAGTCATAGAATGTATATGAAAACAAACCTGTCATTCTAGCACCTCACCCAAAGTGTTTGACAGCAATTTTCAACATATGTTGCTTTAACAACTGCATCTTGTCATGCCTGTATGTAAGACACAGGTCACATATATAATAATTTATAAATATACCAGTGTACAATATAAGGCCATTGGTTAGTGTAATAATACATGTAAAGGAAAGATCACTGCAGTGACTAAGAATGTTATGAAAACTACAAGGATATATTAGTTGTTAATTGAACTCTCTCACACCTACCATATGTGCAAAATAACCCAATGATACTCCCCAACTGGTATGTGTACACTTCAAACTTTTGTTGGGACATATGTCCTAATGGTTTATAAATATTCACATTTGTTTCTATGCATGTGTCATGTTAAAATACACCCATATCAGTGGCCAGTTGCCATCAATGAAACCTGCATGCTCTTGTAATAGCCACTTTTGTTCCATATATCCATGGGTTCTACTTGCTTTGCAACTGTGTTAAATCTAGTATTTTGGGTTAATGAGAATACCTATGCATGCCGTTATAACTATTTCTGAATGCTATTGACTGTTACTAACCCATATCTGTCATAGACCTGCTACAACATAGCTCGTATGGGAAGGCTGGTCCCAGAGGACCCACCTGTTCCACCTCAGCTGACCATGGCACAAGGTACCAACACATCTGGGGCCCAGCCTGGGACCTCCTCCTCCGTGGGCCCTGTGCCACCTTCAGGTGAAACCACTGCAGGGGATGGGGATCACCCCATCCCTGGAGCGGGCATGGAGGGGAACCTGTCACACGTCAACAGGTCCAGGCCATGGTGCATAGGGAGCTCGATCTGGAGTATCGAGAAGTGGCACAATTAGAGGGTGAGCCTGTCCTTCCTAGACAGCCCGCAGCACAGCCACCTTTGGGGCCGTGAAGGTAAAGTGGTGACTGCCCATGGGTGGGGACCTCAGTCCCACTGTTTCCAGTTGGGAGCTCATGGGCTTGTGACTACCAAACACCCCTCCTCATCCAAGGTGTTTAACCCCCAACATGTGTCATATAATGCCCCTGTATGCATCTTGTTGGTCTTGTCTGTTAACCTACCCAACCTACCTCCCCAAATATACTTACTACCCCTCCCCAACATCCCACTCTCACCTGAAAAAAAAAAGGCAATCTGTTCCCACAAAAAAATCTCGTCCCATACATAGCTGTCCATTTTGCACATGTGCCCACTGGACACATGTATTCTGGTCTAATTGGCATCACAATGAATATATGTTGTCCTCATCCCTCTCCCAGGGGTTTGAGGGTCCAAATGTACCTCCATATTCAGTGCATATGCACAGCTGTTGCTGTAGAAAAAATGGGCAGCTAAGAACCTTTCCTATACCCTCCCTGCACGTCTAGCTATTTTCCCTACTGTCTTTCTCTCTTTGTGTCACTTTTTACACCACTTTGCTATCAACCCCTTTTTCTTTTCTTTTAAAGAAATTATTGCGGAAGTAAGCACTTTTAAGCAGCAGTAAGCGGGTTTAAGCCTGCTTGCATGGGGGTAAGCAATGCCCATACAGGTTAAACAATTCAGAAGCTGAGTGTAAAAAACATTAACCGTGACTTAGCAGTGCTTACCTCCATGCAAACCTGTGCAAACCCACTTACAACTGCTTTAAAGTGCCTTACTTACTCTCGGTGGTGTAGCGGTTAGTGTTGCTGCCTCACAGCAAGAGGTTCACCGGTTTGATCCTCGGCTGGGGTGCCTTCCGTGCGGAGTCTGCATGTCCTCCCTGTGCTAGCATGGGTTTCCTCCACTCCGATTTCCTCCCACATCCCAAAGACATGCTGTAGGTGGATTGGACACTCTAAATTGGCCTTAGGCATGAGTGCATGCATGTGTGTGCCTTCTCTGGAAAGTTGGTCACTATGCTGGAAACTCGACACCGTAAAAAAACTCCACTGCCAATCATGAGCTGACAGGTGAGCCGCTGTGGCAACTCCTAACCGGGAAAAGCTGAAAGAAGAAGAAGATTCACTCTGTATCCAACAGCCCATGTTCTGCCCAGCAACAAAGTAAACAGCCTCTTTAAGGCTTGAGCCCAGGACCCTGCACTTCATAGCCAAAGTGATTTACCACTAAGCCATGTCAGGTATACATAACCCTGATTTTCATGTCAGGTATACATAACCCTGATTTTTTCAAAAACATATCATCCAGCCCAGTCATTCAGCAGTACAGAGAATGTATTCCAACATGTAGATGTATGTGTGTGAGTAACTATATGAATGTCTAAACAGGTGCAACATATTGATACATGTAGATATATATATATATATATATATATATATATATATATATATATATATAAATATATATGAACATATAAACATGCAAATGCCTACATCCATAGATATATATGTCTACATCTACATGTCTAAATATAAACAGCAGGTTATATATATCTCAGCAGATATATATATATATATATATATATATATATATATATATATATATATATATAAATACAGATATAGGCATATATGGACATACATCTGTAGATAATGGGAAAATAACAAAAACATAGATGCCCTCATGCAACGTTAATCGGTTGAGAGGCCCCACACAATATACGTCTCGTACAAATAGGTATACCCCCTCCACAGACAAGCACGTCCCCCCCTGCAATACACTACCAAGTGTTGCAGATCCCATAACCAAGACCAGACATGACATGGCCAGCCCTAGATACATATACACAGACACATATATGCAGATACAGGTATATATATATATATATATATATATATATATATATATATATATGTTTGTCTTTTTGGCTTTTCCCAGTTAGGGGTCGCCACAACCGAACTCCATCCACTAATGAATGGCAGTAGATTTTTATGTTGCCGAGTTGACAGCCCGTTTACGCAAGTCTAACATGTGGAGGACATGCAGACTCCACACAGAAGGCACTCCAGCCAAGAATCGAAGAGGAGAACATCTTGCTGTGAGGCAACAACGCTACCACTGTACCATATATTTAGATATATATAAATATATAGATATACATATATATAGACATATATGTAATTACACATACGCACACAGAAATATGCACAGTAAGATACAGCTGTAGTACATGCACACAATATGGAGTGGACAGTATACCTACAGTCACTACCTTACCAACTGGAGACTGTATGAGCCACCCATACGAATGAGTTTCATAGCCTGCAACATATACCCACAGAGATATCAAAAGGTATAACACCACACACAGGTGTGCATAAATGAATGTGAACACTTTATTTGTGTACTATGACAGTTGTATATGCCATGTCATACAGCTGTTTAGACACTGACAACCATAATAACTGTGTAATGCAACTGTAAAACAGTTACACTAAGACAGTGGTTTGGAAAGGGTGACATATGTTGCTGTCCAGGTCGTGGCCTTCAAGTAGTACAATAGTAATGACAGACTGGGCCACAGCATACCAGACAATCAACAGTACATAATGCAGATGTATAGTTCAGCAGCCTCTATCTACAGTCTGTACACAATCCCTAGGGGGGTACAGACTCCAGTTGACACAATGGGATGTATCTGTTACATAACAAGACATAACTAACACCATCACAATTACACTGACAAACAGAACATTCCATATGGCAGGAGGCAGTAGGCCTGCATTTACCCAGGGTGGATTGTGTGGTAATGTACATCCAGATACCTTAAGGCAGCTTACCCCAGATACCCACACATGTTGTAGCAGCCTAGGTTAGTCATGGTGCACCCCCCTAGACTCACTAATAGTGGGCCATATACCACTGTTACATACACTGGCCTCTGGAGTGAGTGTATTAGGGCACACATGTATTGTGTAGGTGAAGCCCACACATATATGGCCCCGACCTACCAGTATGTGCGAGGGACACAACAGCAGTGGAGTGATGGCAGTAATGATACCATGATATACTCACAGCCCACTACATAACAACCCCTGACAATATGTCATATGTGCAAAGCCTGGTATGTAGGTGAAGGACAGAGGCTGGAACACAGGCACATATGTGTAAAACTGTTGTCATACAGTAAGCAAGATATGTATATGTGTATATATCTATATGGATATATGTATAATTATATATAAATATATGTTCATCATATGTCCTGCACATGGAGTGGAGCCCTACCTCAGCCGCAATAGTCTCACCCTCTCAGTGCAAAGGGATGTCAGGTATATGTTGCAGGTATATTTGTAGACTATTGCTACAGTAATAGGGATTGTCTTCCCAGAAATGGTGTGCGTGGGAGGCCACATCTGCTGTTAACATGTGCATCATTGGCTACTGACAGACATCCTAAGGTCATCATAGTACAGTACCACTGCTAGCACAGTAATGCCCCTGTGGACTACAGCTGAGATATGGCCAACATATGTGAACAGTCTGACACACTCTGGTCAGTGCAGGGGTATACACAGAACCCCTTCATGCAAGACATGTGGACCAAACCTGCCAATGTGGATGTTAAAAGCCATGTAGATGGGTATAACATGTAAATACTGGTATATATTTGCCCCCATAGGTTATGCATTCATACACCCCTGTCTGTCCTGACACATAATAACCACTGGTAAAGAGGTGCCATGGCCACATACTATACACTAGTTAGTGACATACATCTGTACAGCATCCCACTGCTTTGCTGACATACATGACTGTTATCGTGGCCTGGCAGCAGTACATATGGCAAGTATCGGGGCATAACATCTCACTGGATAAGTACAGTAAGCTGCTAGGCATGTAACAAAGCACAGTGCAGGCTAGAGGCAGACTGACTCAGCACTTGCCTACATCTCCTATGTGGGAATACACATGTACCTGCATAGATAGCAGGCTCTACAGGCATATGACATCACAAAGTAACAGACGCCTGTGTGAAAGTGCATAACCACAAACAATGTGAACACACAGCTAGTGTAATATTACAGTATATGGACTATCTGATCTATACCATCCTCATATTAGCCAATCATACAACAACCCTACATATACTGGGCAACTACACAGTGTGGTCCGATGCCTGTCTGTGGTATGGAACACATGTGTGTTTGCCCCTACAAACATGCAAGCTGATAGGGTGACATACACTGGAGCAGCATGTAACATCAGATAAAACAGGACCAAGAACAATGACATCTACCTCAATCTCTACACAGGCCAAGGTACATATTCACTGTACACACACTGTTGACAATTACCAGACTTACACACACCTCAGTACTGTACACAAAACCACAGAATGCCCAGGCTATGTCCTCAAATATAACCCCTACTATACATAACATGTGTAGCAGTCTGATATCTCACTGGCTTGTTAGCAGATATGGTGTCAATGAATTTGGCATACAGAACATATGCACCCCCTACTGCATGACATATATACAAAGGTTGACAGAGTTGTGGCTGGAATCACAAACACAGGCCCAATATAGACATGTCACTATGATAACCTCATACATTTACTGTCATAACAGGGTTTGTTGTAATATATGTCCTATGAGGGATATGATACCAGTAACTCTCCCGGCTGTCACCATCTACTGACTGCAATTCTCAAACTACCTTCTGCAGTTGAGAGATAGGTGCACTGTGGGTAACACAAGGAACACAAGGCACCACACACTGCCCAGTCTACAGATGACCGTATAGGTGGGGATTCCTCATAAACATAGCACTGACATGACAAGTATTAAAACATGTAGGACAGCCATATCCACAAACACACCCTGTTAAATCAACATTACCCCAACTGCAGTATAGCAGCACTTACAGTCTTTAGTCAAGAGAAGCACATCCCAGTCCTGTGTGTTGGCCTGTTTCCACAGTGTATGTTGTAAAGCTAAGTCCCCAATCCATCTGTGATGCTGTTTGCCACACAACAGATCTGGTTCATGCTCACAGTGAATGAAAAGGCCCAACACCAACATGATGTTCCTAGATATTGGGGTGTGTTTCCATGCAATTGGCTATGGGAATGTTACCACAACTGTTACACATGCAATCAGCTAGAGGAGGGCTGCAATTCATGCAGAGGCCATCAGCTGATCATGAGCATCACTGAAAATACACATGTTGCTGCCTAAGCAACGCAGGTGTAAGTCTCCACATCCACCAGAGAGGGAGTGAGAGAGGTAGAAAGAGGCAAAGATAAGTCAGGGTGGGTTGGGAGAGTAAAATGTTAGCATGTATCTGTCACACACCTACCAGTCCAGGGTATGGAACCCCTGACTGATTAAGTAATAATATCACATCTGTTATCCCTCTACAGTGGATATTGTGATATATACTAGGGGCACCATATAAGACATTTGCAAAACCCACTCAACATTGAGTCCAGTTGTTACACACTCACAACCACCTCCACAGAGAAGTAGAACACATTAAGACACACACACCTGTCTTGGTCAGGGATTCAAACTCCTATCTTACTGGTTTATTTTACTACATCACTACAGAGGTATAGGATGCACCACAGAAATTACTATAGTATGCCTTCCCCAAAGGTGTATTTCACAGTGAATGACATCAGCAGTATTGCCAAAGTATGGCATTTGAATTGTAGTGAATGTGGCTAGCCAAACATGCATTGCTTCCTATACAGACATTGGTACAGACACAAAAACATCCACAACTCTTATGTGTGGGAATAGAAGCCCTACCAGAGTTCTATATCACACTACAGCATTGCACTGTTATAGCACATGCCACAGAGATTACTGGAGTACTCTTTCCCCAAACATGTACTTCACAGTAAATGACATCAGCAGGAAGCCAAAGTAGGGCATTTGAATTGTATTGAGTGTGACTAACCTAAACTGCCCTAATTAGTCTATATGCATCAACCGTTGTTCTGGCCAGAACAAAAGTAACCAACCTTTGTAGGTCATAAACCCAGGATCCTGCACACTACAGTCACAGTAGTTAATCAATAAGCCATCACAGCAGTACATGAGACTGAGGTTTCACCAAAGTAATACCACCATAGGAAAATCAAACTGAACATGGGAAACAAATGTATATACAGTTGTCTGTAAAAGACCTCTCCAAAGCCAACGTCATGCTACTCATGTCAGACATGACAAAGTTTGTGACACCCATGGAAACTGGAGCTGAATGTCCAACTGATGAATCCTACACTAAGGCACTGTATGAGCACATCCACTTGTGCATGATTAGTGCCATCCCACATAGAACCATGACGCTCTCCCCATATAATGCAAGCCAGTCTGGTGGTCCCCTGCCATAAACAGACTATACAACAGAAGGTAGAAACTGTTGAAGAAATAAGGATAATCCAAGGATGCAAACAACTCCCTTACCAGCCTCAGTAAGAGGCTAGGATCCCTCATGAAATCCTCCAAAGCTGGTTATGTAACTCAGTGTGCCACAGATTCCAAAGACAACCACAAAGCATTCTATACTTATATCCAGAATCTAAATGGCAATGCCTAGAAGTGCTCTGAGCTACAGTAGATTGGCATTGCATAGACTGATCTCAAGGATTATGCCAAAATCCTGGCAGATTGATTTAGTGCCACATTCAACCCCCACCCCCTAAAGGGCCCATGTCAATATCATAAGATTTCCAATTCCCTGTAATCATGGCTACACAGGTAGAAACCACACTCTCCACAGCTAGGAATACAGTGTCCATGGGACCAGATGAATCATGGGCTGTGTAAAACATGAACTACAAAATTAAATGGCAACTCACTTAACTGTCATGTTTAATCATAGTCTCACATCAGGCCTGGTGACCACTAAGTGGCGCACAGCTGCAGTTATCCCACTCAACAAGGGGGGATCCACCTAGGATCCCAGGAACTACCAACACAGCAGTCTGACATGCCTGATCTGCAAGGCCATGTAAAGCATTATAATGGAATTTATGACCACAAATATTGGCACCCTCAAACACTAGACACCACACAGAGTGGACTCATGAAGGGCCAATATCATCTCCAGAAACTGACTGACTGCTTTGAATCAGTCTGCAGAGCTTTTGAAGAGAGTAAGGCGGCCCACACAGCCTATGTGGACCTCACCAAGCCCTTCACCACCATCACCAAGTCTGGAAACATAGATTAACATACTAAGGTGGACATAAATCCTTATGCCACTTGATGGTTTGTCACATGGCTTACTGACATAACTCAGACTGTATAGGTAGCTGACTTCAACTCCATCTCCAGACATGTGATAAGTGGAGTACCTCAGGGTTCAGTCCTGGGACCGCTGTTGTTTGGCATCTACATCTTTGAAGTACAGGCCAACAGCACAGAACCTGGCTAACAAAGTTAACAGATGACTGCAAACTGGGAGTCATTATGAGCCTGAATGTACTGCATGATATGCTACTGATACCGGCCTGACATCATACAGGTAGAATGGAGTACTGTTAACATCTTGTGCCCTTGTCATGTAAGGTCCTGGTTATGGGATCTGCAGCAGTTGGTAGTGTATTTGCAGGGCAGATGTGTTCAGCTGTGGGGGGGGTACCTATTCATGCAAGACATATGTTTTTTGTGCCTCTTAACCCCATTAATGGTGCATGTGGACATATATGTTTACGTTATGTTCCCAATTTATCTACAGATGTATGTCCGTATATGTCTATATATATATATATATATATATATATATCTGCACACACACACATATATATATATATATATATATATATATATATATATATATATATATATATTGCTGTATATATGTACACATATGGATGTAAACATATGTATGCATATGTATATATATATATATATATATATATATATATATATATATATATATATATATATATATATATTTATATGTATATATTACTATATATATATATATATATATATATATATATATATATATATATATATCTACATATATAGATATGTTATATCCATTTAGATATTAATATATATACACACACACATATACATCTACATGTTGAAATACATTCCTTGTACTGTTGAATGACAGTGCTGGATGATATGTATATGAAAACAATAGATTTATGTATATCTGTAATGGCTTAGGGGTAAATCGATTTGTCTATGGTGTGCAGGACCCTGGGTTCAAGACTTGCAGAGGTTGGTTATTTTGTTGCTGGGCAGAAAAAGAGCCATTGGATACAGAGTGGTTAAGGCACTTTTGAGCAGTTGTAGGTGGGTTTCAGCGGGTTTGCATGATGGTAAGCACTGCTAACTTCCAGTTACATTTTCTTACACTCAGTTAGCTTTTGAATTGCTTAACATGTGTAGGCAGTGCTTACCCCTGTGCAGACATGCTTAAACCTGCTTACAACCGCTCAAAAGTGTCTTAATCACTCAGTATCCAATGGCTGGTTTTCTGCCCAGCAACAAAATAAACTGCCTCTGCAAGGCTCAATCCCAGGACCCTAGACACCACACACCACGTGATTTATCGCTAACCCATGGCAGATATACATAACCCTGATGTTTTCACAAACATATCATCCAGCACAATTAGTCAACAGTACAGAAAATGTAGTAATATCAAACCACACAACATATTAATGCAAGAAGTTTGGGCAAAATGTGCCAAAATGTCGGTACAAATAGGGATACGTGTCAACTACTGCTCTAAAACACTTAAAATATTACTAGTTACACAGTTATATGATTAGAATACATATGTAGAAGGAAATGACATCTGAAACACAAATGTGTCAGCACTAGTTACGGACTTCAATACTGCGATCATCCATGTCAATTGCCAAGAGAATGAGGTACAGGCCAATATATGAGCCAAACATGCATGGACATATGGACAGATATATATCTGTAAATATAGACAGATAGACAGCTGTATGTATGTATGTATATATATATATATATATATATATATATATATATATATATATATATATACATATATATATATATATATATATATATATATATATATATATATATAAAATCAGAAAACCAAAAAACCCAGAAAATGTATATCAAAAAGACCCAAAGGCGAGGAAGCAAGTGTACTGATCCAAATAAGTCCAAATAAAAATATGTTGCTATAGGCCACTTGAATAAGGCAATGTCTAAAACGCAACTAGTTCATACATCAAATCGGAATCCAAGAGGTAAAACACAAACCCTTCAGTTGACTCCCATCAGCTTGTACGTCAAAGCAAAGGTCAGGAAATGTAACATAAACCCTTCGGTTGACTCGCAACAGCTTGGATATGCACAAATAAACTCCAAAATGACCAACCAAAGCTGTATGCAGTACACAAACCCTTCGGTTCAAAATCCAACCTTCATCGATGCAAAAACGCTTGTAATAACTCCAGGACCAATGTAAAAGAATAGAAGAAACCTTTAAGGATAAGCGCTTTCGCGGTTAACAATACCGCTTCATCAGATAGGTTAAAAACAAGATCTGAGCATTTAAGTACTCAACAACTAAATCTTGACAACAATCCATTGGCTCAATACATTTCAAACCATCCTATAGTTCACTAATAACTATAAATTCAAGTCCCAGTATGTGGAAGTGACGAAGTCTGCAGGAGGTATACCTGGACTCAGAACTCCCTCTAGTGAGCTTAAGGCAAAATTACATAGCCCCAAAATTACGGCAAAGTTGATGACACATACACTACAACGATGGTAACAATACCGTCCAACATATAATGTAGTATACATTGTTTAAGGTGCTTAAAATTACCTTGGAATAAACTAAACATATGAGTGTACACATTAAAACATAAAAACATAAAAATACGAAAAATGAACTTCTTTTTCTCGTAACAAGGCATGACCATATTGTGATATACCAATATAAAAATATATAAATATAAAATATGCAAAGAAAGTAACAAATAACTTGCAGAGCTAAGAGAAACTGAGAAAACAATGGTATCACCTGGGGGACAACATGGTAAATACCGGAGTATAGAAACGATAACAAACTGTGGTGTAACTAATGATGAACATTTGTTGAGGGAGACAGCATAAGGCATGCCGGGCTATAGAAATGATCACAAACTACTTGGAAAACTGGATGGGTGATGAAAACAGTGTTTCGCCAAGGACGTAATAAAATAAAAATACCAAAATAAAACAAACTTTAGCGAATAGTATTTCTGCCAAAATGTGAATACAAGGACAAGGAATAATAATGAAGGTTATCTCAGAGGTCTACTCTTGAGATAGGGTTTAAATGTTACCATTTCATTTAATCCCCTTTCCCTGTGCGCTCCCAACCTAAATATCCAGCGTAGTTCTGCTTCCTCCGTCCTATTGGTGAGATCACCAATACGGGGGGAAATAGATTCTAGATGCAATACCTGAAAATGAAAAATATGACCAGTGCCTTCCCTTAACATATGTTTGGCAAGCGCACTGCTGTCATCACCTCTAGCCAGACAATAATAGTGGTCCCTGATCCGCTTCAAGTGAACGATTAGACTTGCCTACATAGTACCTGAAGCAATGGATGCAGTGGGCAACATATACTATGTTACGGCTGGTGAAAGTGGCATTGACCCTAAGTTCCCATAGTCTTCCACTGTCCGGATGTTTAAAGAAATGAGACTCGTCAATGTAACAACACTGCGGACAAGTTCCGCACTTATTTGTTCTTTCAAGACCTGTATACGTTACATGGTTAGCTGACCTATAGCATAAAAGTTGTTTTATATTGGACATATTAGTGTGAACAAACTTAGGGAATGGGCCAACTATGCCCCCTATTTTATCATCTGCTGTCAGTATGTTCCCGTTATCTTGTATTACTTGCTTAACAATTTGTGTATTCCCACTGAATGGTATCACCAAAGGCTCTTGAACAGGCCTGTTTCTCATAGCCCTCTCATTTCTTATATTATCTGAGAAAAAAGGTTTGGCTCTAGTAGTCCTGAGTGTTCCTATGTTAGAATATACCAAGTCTATTTCCTCTTTAGTGTAGTTGCGTTCTATTAAACCCTCCCCTGCCAAGTGGCAGCAGATCAACTTGCAAGCCAGTAGGGACTACATCAGATTATTGATTGATTTCTTTCGTCCTATTGAAATAGAAGTAAGAACAAAAATACTGGAGCTTCAGAGTAAGCTGGTAGAGTGGGCAGGAGCCGACAATAGTGACATATATCTACATGAGCTTATGGATCGGATCACTCGGTATGAGAAGAATTTGTTGGCGAACAAGAGAGGCAAACTAGCAAGGGATTCATATGATTTCGCCCACAACAATGTCTTTGTTTGGCCAAGGAGCAAACTGCTCAATGATAGGCGGACGGAGGCTAATCCAACTGACAGTAGGTATATGCGACCTACAGATCAATATGTACATAATGTTCGAAGGTCCAATGTACAAAGAATGCCAAGTGCGGGCAATATTGCTGGCCCTTTACTATCTAATGCCATCACAACCAAATCCGTGTCCACTAGTGCTCCAGCATGTCAAAAGGAAGCATGCCATGAGGATCATGATGGTTCTGACAAAACTGTTCCTACAAATATTTCCTCTCCACAGGAATCTGACCCTGTATATACGACGCCCACAGAGGTAGTGGTACTACCTCATGTTACATCTGGAGTCTATCATTCTACAGACTCAGACACTTCCCATGTTCAGACTCATTCCAGTGCTGTACGTCGGAAGATACAACTGGACAATCAATATCATACTGATTACCCTCTACCTATCAGAACCGGGCGCAAAAGATCCCTGGATTTAGACAATGGTCGGGGAGCGAAGAGAAAGGACCCCCACCCTCCCCAGTTGCAGCAACAAGGAACACTCTCCAAGTTTTGGCACCCGGGTCCCTAGTTTGTAACATTTCCAACTATAGTCTTACACCTCCGGAGTTGACCTTACTCAACAAGGGACTGTCTTTTATTCCGTCCACTAATATGGACATCAGTCAAGCTCTGTTATCCATTAGACTTTTTGTACGCAGAGTTGCATTCAAATTACTATATGGATCAGATGGCAATCCCAATGAGACTCCTTTGATGTTCAAACGTGGCAGTACTTATACACCCCATTTACAAGTCAACCTTGAAGTTTTTATTAAAGCTGTGGAATCTCGACTATATGTTGAATTTGGCCGTTCCAACTGGGTGAATAAGTGTAGGAATCTCACAGATTGTGAGAGTAAAGTCATCAACAATTTACGTAATAATACAGACATTGTGATTCGGGCAGCTGACAAGGGTGGTCCAGTTGTGATTATGAACAATAAATACTATCAGACAAAAATGTTGGGGCTACTCCAAAGTGACTCATATGTACCAGTCTCCTTGGATGATGTATGTGCAATGCAATTTAGCATAATCAACACTCTTGAAGAATGTAAATTCTTAGGTCTTATAGATGAGGGCACCTTGGAGTACTTTCACGTAGATTTTCCACTCATTCCTACCATTGGTGGCCTCCCCAAAATCCATAAAAACCTGCACTCACCTGAACTTAGGCCCATTGTCTCAGGCGCAGGTTGGATCACTAAGCCCGTCTCTATATATCTAGATTGTCATCTTAAGAAGTTTTTAGTGAACCATCACACTGTGCTTCAGGACACGGAGCAATTTCTTACCAGTTTATTTAAAGAAATGAAGAGTTATGCATGGACAGAGAATACATTCTTTGTGACCATGGACGTAGTGTCCTTGTTTACATGTATCCCCAATGATCAAGGGATAGCTTATATGAGATCCTTTTTGAGCAGAGACTCAGGGTGTTCACATTCCAGAGTAGACTTCCTCTGCCTTCTGGTAGAGCTAGTCTTAGAACACAATGTGTTTCTCTTTAAGAATGAATGCTATCGACAGACCAAGGGCGTAGCAATGGGCACGAGTTGTGCGAACAGCTACGCCAATTTGGTCATGGCGGAATTTGAAACTAGATACATACTAGGGAATGAGCAGATAAAATTCTTTAAGAGGTTTGTAGACGATCTCTTTTTTGTATGGGAGGGGACGACTACGTCCTTACATCTTTTTCATGATTATTTAAACAGTGTGAGTGACTTTATAAAATTCACAATAAATTTCTCAGGTAACAGTATTGATTACTTGGATGTACATATATACAGAGAAAATGGCCTTATCAGAACAGGAGTACATCGTAAACCCTGTCATAGATCCTCATATCTACATAGAGGTAGTATGCATGATCCAAGGATTTTTACGAACATAATTAAGGGACAAGCCATGCGGCTTTCCCGACTGTCAAGCACTGAGTCTAGATTAAATGAGGAGTTAAAGCAACTTAAGGAGGGTTTAATAGAACGCAACTACACTAAAGAGGAAATAGACTTGGTATATTCTAACATAGGAACACTCAGGACTACTAGAGCCAAACCTTTTTTCTCAGATAATATAAGAAATGAGAGGGCTATGAGAAACAGGCCTGTTCAAGAGCCTTTGGTGATACCATTCAGTGGGAATACGCAAATTGTTAAGCAAGTAATACAAGATAACTGGAACATACTGACAGCAGATGATAAAATAGGGGGCATAGTTGGCCCATTCCCTAAGTTTGTTCACACTAATATGTCCAATATAAAACAACTTTTATGCTATAGGTCAGCTAACCATGTAACGTATACAGGTCTTGAAAGAACAAATAAGTGCGGAACTTGTCCGCAGTGTTGTTACATTGATGAGTCTCATTTCTTTAAACATCCGGACAGTGGAAGACTATGGGAACTTAGGGTCAATGCCACTTGCACCAGCCGTAACATAGTATATGTTGCCCACTGCATTCATTGCTTTAGGTACTATGTAGGCAAGTCTAATCGTTCACTTCGTGAACGGATCAGGGACCACTATTATTGTCTGGCCAGGGGTGATGATAGCAGTGCGCTTGCCAAACATATGATAAGGGAAGGCACTGGTCATATTTTTCATTTTCAGGTATTGCATCTAGAATCTATTTCCCCCCGCATTGGTGATCTCACCAATAGGACGGAGGAAGCAGAACTACGCTGGATATTTAGGCTGGGAGCGCACAGGGAAAGTGGATTGAATGAAATGGTAACATTGAAACCCCATCTTAAGAGTAGACCTCTTAGATAACCATAATTATTATTCCTTGTCCTTGTATTCACATTTTGGCAGAAATACTATTCGCTAAGGTTTGTTTTATTTTGGTATTTTTATTTTATTACGTCCTTGGCGAAACACTGTTTTCATCACCCATCCAGTTTTCCAAGTAGTTGGTGATCATTTCTATACCCCGGCATGTCTTATGCTGTCTCCCTCAACAAATGTTCATCATTAGTTACACCACAGTTTGTTACCATTTCTATACTCCGGTATTTACCATGTCGTCCCCCAGGTGATACCATTGTTTTCTCAGTTTCTCTTAGCTCTGCAAGTTATTTGTTACTTTCTTTGCATATTTTATATTTATATATTTTTATATTGGTATATCACAATATGGTCATGCCTTGTTACGAGAAAGAGAAGTTCATTTCTCGTATTTTTATGTTTTTATGTTTTAATGTGTACACTCATATGTTTAGTTTATTCCAAGGTATTTTTAAGCATTTTAAGCAATGTATACTACATTATATGTTGGATGGTATGGTTACTGTCGTTGTAGTGTATGCGTAATCAATTTTGCCGTATTTTTGGGGCTATGTAGTTTTGCTCTAAGTTCACTAGAGGGAGTTCTGAGTCCAGGAATACTTCCTGTAGACTTCGTCACTTCCACATACTGGGACTTGAATTCATAGTTATTAGTGAACTATAGGATGGTTTGAAAATTTATTGAGCCAATGGATTTTGCCAAGATTTAGTTGGTGAGTACTTAAATGCTCAGATCTTGTTTTTAACCTATCTGATGAAGCGGTATTGTTAACCGCGAAAGCGCTTATCATTAAAGGTTTCTTCTATTCTTTTACATTGGTCCTGGAGTTATTACAAGCGTTTTTGCATCGATGAAGGTTGGATTTTGAACCAAAGGGTTTGTGTAATGCATACAGCTTTGTTTGGTCGTTTTGGAGTTTATTTGTGCATATCCAAGCTGTTGTGAGTCAACCAAAGGGTTTATGTTACATTTCCTGACCTTTGCTTTGACGTACAAGCTGATGGGAGTCAACTGAAGGGTTTGTGTTTTACCTCTTGGATTCCGATTTGATGTATGAACTAGTTGCGTTTTAGACATTGCCTTATTCAAGTGGCCTATAGCAACATATTTTTATTTGGAGTTATTTGGATCAGTACAATTGCTTCCTCGCCTTTGGGTCTTTTTGATATATATATATATATATATATATATATATATATAGATATATATATATATATATATATATATATATATATATATATATATAGATAGATAGATATACATATATATATATATATATATATATATATATGACTCACAAGTAATCATATAAAATCAGTTGTATACAGATAGATAAATATGTTCATATGTATGTGTGTGTGTGTGTGTGTGTGTGTGTGTGTGTGTGTGTATGTATGTATATATATATATATATATATATATATATATATATATATATATATATGGGTCTACTTTAGAACACCGACACAGTTCACCACACACAAACCACCGACACCAAACAACCGACAACACACAATACCAACAACGCAAAACACCAACACCATTACACACACACGTAAACAACAAATTACACTACATTACATATCCACTAGCCCTAACCCAAACCCTAACCCACCCTAAGGTCCGACACTACCAAGACACTTACCCTACCTGCACCCTAACCCTAACTCACTTAACCCACCCCTAACCCTAAGATCCAACACTACCGCACACTTACCCTACCTGCACCCTAACCCTAACTCACTTAACCCACCCCTAACCCTAAGATCCGACACTACCGCACCCTACCTGCACCCTAACCCTAACTTACTTAACCCACCCCTAACCCTAAGGTCCATCACTGCACACTTACCCTACCTGTACCCTAACCCTAACTCACTTAACCCACCCCTAACCCTAAGGTCCGACAGTACCAGACACTTACCCTACCTGCACCCTATTCCTAACTTACTTAACACACCCTAAAACATAAACCCGTCACTAACACACACTTACATTACCCAAACCCTAACTCCGACACTGCCACACACTCACCTTTCGCACACCCTAACCCTAAATCCCTCACTATTGCACACTTACCTGTCCGCTCCCTAATCCTACATCCCTAACTAGCGCATACTTACCAAGTCATGCTTACACGTTCCCCTTGTCGGTCTTCCAGCTGTCGGGATTTTAGCATGTCGGTCAACTGCGTTTTCGGTCCTTTCGCGTTCCTCTTCCGCGTGTCGGCGAACTGGCGTGTCGGTGTTCTAAAGTAGACCCATATATATAGAGAGATACATACATATATATATATATATATATATATATATATATATATATATATATATATATATATATATATATATATATATATATATATATATATATATATATATATATATATATATATATATATATATATATATATATATATATATATATATAGGTACATACACATATACACAGACAAAAGGTATTAGTAGCCATACATATGTAGAAATAGTGTAGAAGTGCTGGGTGCAAAGTATATCCCTCAGCCACTGGCACCTGTGAAATGTGTAGTGTGGTCAACCATTCCCACAAATGAGAATACTGACATTAAACATATACCCACTCATAATTCATAGGACATGACACGATACACAGGTATGCATACACAGACAACCTTTACTTGTGCACTATACAATAATGTATGCCAGTACTTACACCACATAAATTCTAAAATATGTAATCAGTGATGAATGCATGGCCCACACAAAACAGTAGATGCAAGCAATGTGGGTATATAACATACTATGCTGTCCAGGCCAAGGCCTTATATTAGTACAACAGTAGACACAGGATTTGCCATCAGGATAAGTAACAATCAACAATTATAGATGTAGTTCAGCAGCCTCCAATTACACCCTGTAGGCAAGCCCTAGGGGGAAATGTAGCAGTTGTGGTAATGTCATAGTATCTGTACATAATACAGCTTAACCTAACATCTCACTATCACACTGACTGACTGAACTTTGTGTAACAGTGTAAGCTGTAGCCCACCACTGTTCCCATGAAGGAAGGTATGAAAGTGTACACCCTTACACCTCAATGTGTCTTAACACTTATATCCCTGAAAAGGTGTCACAGCCTAGGTTAATGTCATTGAACTCCCCCCCTCATAAAAAGCTGTACAAGGGCAAGGAACATCATGTACCACACACTGACCTCTGGAATGTACAAGGGCACATATGTGTTGTCCAGCTGTTGCCCCCATATATAAGGACTTTGCCCAACAGTTGGTGTGGGGAGTCCATTACATGACTGGGATGATAGCAGTAATGCTATCAGTAAATAATGATAGGCCATTACTTAACAACCCCTTTCTGTATCACAGCAGGAAAAAGACTGGCACATATTTGGAGGGCAGAGGCATGAACACAGGGCCATATTTGCATTATTGCTGTTACACACCCTGGATATTGCTGGTGTTACAGGAGTTGTTGCAGCATACCCTTATGCAGGAATATGACACTGAAATACAAATGAATGTAGGCATGTACTGATAGCATTCAACAGACAGAATGCCACTGATATATCTGGGACAATACCTGTGTGATGCACAAACAAAACCTAACAGCCAGCCCTCTGGCTATCATATGGATAGGCCCACAGTTGAGAGTTATGCAGACAGACAACATTCCATACTAAAGTACCATGTACACAGAAAACCTGTAAGACCAGCAAGATACACTGCACACAACAACACTAAGCCAGTCTGTAGGTCTGGAACCTTACCCAAATGTGTATTTGGCCTCTGTCTGTGGGTTCTGCTGTCTCTAACACTGATGCCTACACACAAGTAGGATGTCCATCACACAGGTAATGCAAACGTACCATGCCCACATGATGTAGGGATTTATAGTGGGTGGTTGCCATGACAGTGTTAATTTGAAGTACTACACGTGTAATGATATATATATATATATATATATATATATATATATATATATATATATATATATATATATACATATACATCTATATATATATATATATATATATATATATATATATATATATATATATATATATATATATATATATATATATATATATATATATATATATATATATATATATATATATATATATATATATATATATATATACATACATACATATATATATATATATATATATATATATATATATATATATATATATATAGATATATATATAGATATATAGACACAAAATGACTGCTGGTGTAGGAGTGCCATGGCCACATACTACCCATTAGATGTTAACATACATCTGTACAGCATCCCACTGCTCTGTCTGACATACGTGACTTTTAAGGGAGGACAGCAGCAGTACATCTAGCAAGTGTCTGCTCATGACATCTCACTAGGTAAGTGCACTAAGCTGCTAGGCATGTAACAATGCACTGTGCAGGCTTGAGGAC
Organism: Protopterus annectens; assembly: GCF_019279795.1. Classification (NCBI taxonomy): domain Eukaryota; kingdom Metazoa; phylum Chordata; order Ceratodontiformes; family Protopteridae; genus Protopterus; species Protopterus annectens. Next base: position 3,826,314 of record NC_056742.1, on the reverse strand, counting down.
GACTGGCTCAACACTGGCCTACATCCCCTATGGGGGAATGAACATGTACCTGCATATATAGCTGACTCCACAGGTATGTCACAGCACAGGGTAAGATACATCTGTGTGAAAGTGCATAACCACAACCAATGTGAACAAAGCCAAAGTCTCATATGGTAAGCTAGCATCATATTTGAATATATGGACTATCTGTTCTACACCATCCTCATATGTGCCACTCACAGAATGACCCTACATATATTGGGCTGCTACACAGTATGGTCTGATGGCTGTCTGTGATATGGGACATGCATGTATACGCCAATATGGTACCATGCAGTGGGGCAGCATGTAACATCAGATAGGAAGTGAGCTAGAGCAATGACGTCTACCACAGTCTGTACACAGGCTAAAGTACATATTAACAATACACACACTGTCGACATTCACCATAAGTACACAGACCTCAGAACTGTACAATCATCCACAAAATGTCCAGGTTATGTCATGAAATATAACCCCTACTGTACATAACATGTCTAGCAGTCTGACAAATCACTGGCTGGTTATCAGATATGATGACACTAATTATGGTGTATGTCACATATGCACCACTTCATGCACGACATATGTACAAAGGTTGACAGAGGTGTGGCTGGAGGCACATGCACAGGGCCAGTATTGACATGTTGCTGTGATACCCTCATACATTTGCTGTTGTAACAGGGTTTGTTGCAACATATGTCCTATGAGGGATATGGAGTCAGTAACTGTCATGGCCTTCACCATCTACAGACTGCAATCCTCACACTACCATCTGCAGTCCCCAGATAGATTCTCCGTGGGTAACACATGAAACCAAAGGCACAACACTGGCCAGTCTGCAGATGACCCTGCAGATGCGGATTCCTCATAATCATGGAACTGACATGGTAGGTATTGCAGCATGTATGACAACCATATCCAGACAAACACTGTTAAACCAACATTACTCCAAATGCAGTATAGCAGCACTTAAAGTCTGTAGTCAGGTCAGGCACATCACCCTCATGTTTGTTGCCCTCTTTCCACAGTGTATTTTGTTAGAGGTAAATCGCCACTCCATCTGAGATGCTGTTTATCAAACAACAGATCTAGTTCCTGCTTGTAATAAATGAAAAGGGCTAACACCACCATGATGCTCCTCGATATTGGAGTGTGTTTCCATGTAATTGGCTATGGGAAAGTTACCACAGCTGTTCCACATTCAATCAGCTAGGGCAGGGCTGCAATTCATGCAGAGGCCATCAGCTGATCATGAGCATCACTTAAAATACACATGCTGCTGCCTAAGAAAAGCAGGTGTTGGTCTCCACATCTACCAGAGAGTGGGTGGGAGAGGCAGACAGAGGCAAATACCTGTCAGGGAGGGGTGGGAGAGTAAAACTGCAGCACATTTGTGTCACACACCTACCAGCACAGGGTATCAAACCCCCAACAACTATGTAGTGCTATCACAGTTAGATGCAGTTATTGGATGCAACACATGGGTTACCAGTTGTGGAGCACTCAGAGCATATATGTGATGGTGAGTGACATTTGCAACAAGGATACAGTACATATAAGGTAGGCGATGTACATGCCTGTCTGCATGAACAGGTGCCAGCATCAACACAGCCACAGTCTCACAGGGACACACACACATTGACACACTTGGCAGGGCCAGGAGTACAACTCATCAGTAGTGGGATTGCCACAACATATCACTGTGCAGATATCACATGCACCAGTCGGGTCATACGGAAGTCGTAAGGGCAAAAATTGTGAGGAGGTGTCAGACATTGGACAGCATGCTTCAGTTTGCCCATGGGGGTTGTAGTGAGTGTGGATGTGGCCATACGAACCATACAACACACACATAAACACACTGGGTGCCAGTACTGACATGCATTGGTGCATGTCTGCATGGGTGTAAGGTGGTCAACTGTGCCAGCAGGTTATGGAATGGTAGGTGAGGGTTATACCTTGGCATCAGGCCACATGACAATAGTCTGCATTGTGGCTTAGTTTCTGCATTTGCCCACACAGTTGGGTATTGTATCCCCCATCCAGTCACCTGGGTGACTATTGTGCCTGGCCAATGCTGTGCATCACTTGCCATGTATGTGTTCCATAGTCCATGACATGGTGTCTAGAATGTGCACACCTCCCACATGCATGTACAGTGACATGTGGAACTGTACTTGGGGTGTCTGGCCCATGTTTTGAACATGGATTATCATCAGATGTGCCAGTCATGCCCATCTATGGCAGGAACTGGTAATGGGCAGCAGGTTTTCCCTGCACCTACATTGATAGCATGCTAACAGCATTCCCTGGTGTCAGTGGCATCTGTCCTTACAGGGCATGTTGTCAGTCATGGCATGTCCACTTGTGGGTCACATGTGACGGCATCACAGGTGTCCATTGTAAAACATGGGGGATGTGCACTGTCTGCATGTATGTGCATATTGGACAGATGGGTAGGGTGACATGACCTCTGTAGCCTATTGCTATCACTCCATAGTTACGATCAGTGGTCAATATGCAGTGTACTACCCACATATTGGCTGTTGCCTAGGCATGTGTATGTATGACACATGGATAGAGAGTGTGATCTGGGTAATGCTGGGGTTGCTAACTGTCATTGCCTGGCCTTGATGTCACATGTATGGGTATGGCTTTGCACCTCAGCCTGTCAGCTATTTTACATCTGCTATCCCAGTATGGTTGACATTGTGATATATAGTTGGCCACCATATAAAAATATGCAAAACCCAGTCTACATTGGCCACAGGTGTCACACACTCACAACAACCTCTACACAAGATATGAGTTACAAACACATGCACATCTGTCATGTCTTAGAGTAGAACGCCTACCTAATTAGTTTATTATACTACAGGACTACACAATTATTGTACACGCCACGGCCATTACTGGTGTATTCCTTCCCCAAAGGTGTATTTCACAATGGATGACATCAGCAGGATTACCAAAGTAGGCCATTTCAAATGTACTGTGAGTGAGTAGCCCAAAATGCATTTCTCCCTACACAGACAAGGGACACACTCAAAACATCCACAACCGACATGTGTGGGTATGATATCATACCACAGCATGGATCTGTTGTAGGACGCACCACAGGGATTACTAGGAGCTCCTTCCCCAAAGGTGTATTTCACAATGGTTAACATCAGCAGGATTACCAAAGTAGGGCATTTGGAATGTATTGCGTGTGACTAGCCTATAATGCATTGCTCCATACACAGACATTGGAACACACACAAAACATCCAGAACTGCCACACGCCAGCAGTATGCAGTTACCGGACGCACTACAGAGATTACTGGGCTAAGGTGTATTTCTAGGTTGGTGACATCAGCAGCCTTGGCAAAGTTGAGTATATGAATTGTAAGGTGTATGAGTACCCTAAAAAACATTGCTCGCTACACAGACAGACACATAACAGCCATGGCTGGGGTTAGAACACCTACCTAGCTACTTTATCACACAACGGAAGTATGCAGTTATAGCAAGTGCCACGGAGATTACTGGGGCATTTTACCCCAAAGGTGTATTTCACAGTTGATGATGTTAACAGACATGCCAAAGTAGGGCAATAGAGGTTGTATTGCCCATGAATAGCTTCAACAACACTACTCCCTACTTTGACAAAGGAACACACACAAACATTCATATTTACAATGTCTGGGAATAGAACTTCTACCTAGCTTATTTATTATACTACAGAAATATGCAGTTATAGCACGTGCCATGGAAATTACTAGGATATTTTTACCCCACAGGTGTATTTCACAGTTGATGATGTCAGCAGACATGCCAAAGTAGGGCAATGGAGGTTGTAGTGCCTGTGAATGGCCTCAAAGACATTGCTCTCTACTCCAACAAAGGAACACACATAAACATTCACACTTACAATGTCTTGAAATAGAACCCCTACCTAACTAATTTATTACAGTATGGCAGTACACAGTTATAGCACGCGCTACATAGATTACTGGGATATTTTTACCCCACAGGTGTATTTCACAGTTGATGATGTCAGCAGACATGCCAAAGTATGCAATGGAGGTTGTAGTGCCTGTGAATGCCCTCAAAATCATTGCTCTTTATTCTGACAAAGGAGCACATGCAAACATTCGCACACTGCCTGGGAATAGAACCCCTACCTAACTAATTACACTATAGCAGTATGCAATTATAGCATGCACTACAGAGATTACTTGGATAGTTTTACCCCACAGGTGCATTTCACAGTTGATGATGTCAGCAGACATGCCAAAGTAGGGCAATGGAGGTTGTAGTGCCTATGAATGGCCTCAAAAACATTGCTTTCTACTCCAACAAAGTAGCACACACAAACATTCACAGTTACAATGTCTAGGAATAGACCCCCTCCCTAATTAGTTTCTTACCCTACAGCACTATGCTGTTATAGCATGCACCACAGAGATTACTGGAGCATTTTTTCTCCAAAGGTGTATATTACATTGGATGACATCAGCAGCCTTGCCAAAGTTGAGTATATGAATTATAAGGTGTGTGAGTACCCTAAAAAGCACTGCTCTCTACACAGTCAGTGAGAGACAGACATGCACACAAACACTCACAGTTGCGAAATCTGGGGTTAGAACTCCTATCTAAGTACTTTATCACACTACAACAGTGCACAATTGCAGGACATGTTATGGAAATTACTGGGCTACTACTCTCCCAGAGGTGTATTTCTAGGTGAGTGACATCAGCAGCCTTGCCAAAGTTGAGTATATGAATTGTAAGATGTGTGAGTACCCTAAAAAGCATTGCTTTCTACGCAGTCAGAGACAGACAGATAAGCACACAAACACAGTTGCTAAGTCTGGGGTTAGAACTCCTATCTAAGTACTTTATCACACAATAGCAGAACACAGTTATAGGACACCTTTTGGAGATCATTGGGCTATTATTCTCCCAGAGGTGTATTTCTAGGTGGGTGACATCAGCAGCCTTGCCAAAGTGGAGTATTTGAATCGTAAGTACCCTAAAAAGCATTGCTCTCTACACAGTCAGACACACACACAAACACACAGTTGCTAAGTCTTTGGTTTGCTCCTATTTAGGCATTTTATTACACTATAGCACTATGTAGTTACAGGACGCGCTACAGAGAATACTGGGCTATGACTCTCCCAAAGATGTATTCCACATTGTATGACCTCAGCAGGCTTGTCAAGGTAGGGCTATGGGGAGGGCAGTGTGTGCATGGGCCATAACTCATTCATCTAGGGGTTGACATGCCACATGAGAGCACACATGGGGTCATATGTCACAGGTACATGTATACAGCTGCTAGATGACTACTTCCTTGTACAGTCATGTTGCACAGCTAGCAAGTGCACCAAATAGTCTGTAATGCTGACAGATGCTGGTGGCTAGTATCTGGAGTGAGTGACATCTGCACCTCATGTGTTTGGGGGCCCTTTGGCTGTGTGCTGGGTGGGACAGGCCTGGATGGCTCCTTGTCACAGTGACCCTCTTCCACCCATCTATGTATGTGTACCTTTGGCTTATTATAGTTTGTTGTCCTGACAAATATATCTGTATTCCTATCCAATGTGTGTGCAAGGCATGAGTGGTCCATACTGATGACTGTCTGCACTAACAACTGCAACTGCCAGATATGTCTGGTCCACTGGTGTTTGCAGTCATAGCCTTCATGTGTTTAAGTGTGTGAGCATGCCCAGTATGACCTTTCAGTATGTTGTTGCCTGATATTGCCTTTATTTCTCTAAGTGTGTGTGCATGCCCATTATGGCCATCTGTATTGAATGCATTGATCTTGTCCAGGTAGTTTGTGCTGCAGTGCTGACCATTGTGTTGTACACTGACAGGTAGCATGCTGTATCTGATGGGTATCCATCGAGCATTTGGCTTTGACTGTTATTACATTTCTGCATAGCGGTGGGGTGGGCACACCTGACTGTTATTACATTACTATGTAGGATGTGGGGGGCACACATGACACTTGTACACATTTGCTATGACTATGCTGGTATGTCAGGTACTCCATTTCATTCTGTATTGCTAACTATCATGTTGACTAGAGGCATACCAGTGTACTACAGATTGTGCCTTTGGTTGCCCTACATATTATTGTCTGCCTTCCTACCCTTCAGAACTGACAACCCACTGCCTGCCCTGCTGTGGTCTGTCTGTGTAGGCCTGGGGGGGAGGTTAACCATAGCCATCATTCTGGGGTCATGACACAGGCTCTGTTTGTGTTTGTCTACCTCTGTCCTGCTGGCTGAGACTGTTGTTGTGTATGTGAACCATCCTGACTGGCATGTGTGGGTCTTATGGACACACATGTCGCTCATCCCATTTCCTGCAGTGGGTTTTGTCACCCTTTGTAGTACTGGCTACTATGGTGACTCCAGTATGTGTTACAGATGTCATGGCACCACTTTGGGTGTCTACTGTCTGCTGTTATAACATTCAGCTACCCAATTCCCTTCCATGCTCACATCCTTACCATTTCTACAGGTAACAACAAATTCTACTCCATTTGGCAATTGGTAGGTTGATTGACTTACCTTGAGGGTGTGCCTGACTTGCTGATGGTGCTGGAAGGCTGCCTATGTTGGATGCACATAGTACACTCCCTATACATGGTTGAGCACAGGTAGTGACATGTTTGGCATCACTTTTACTGTATGTGCGAGTCAGAGAGAAGTGCCATTCCCTGGGTCCCTACTGTGTCAGTGCATGTGCTATGTGTTGCCTCTTTGCCAAGGCCAGGGCATACTGGGCATGCCTCCTTCTGCCTACTGGGGCAGGCTCAGGTTGTTCCTCCTCTGAGTCACTCTGTGCCTATGTAGGTCTTGGCATTGGTGGGGGCTGTGTGGCCCTGCCCCATGCTGTTCCTGCTGTAGCTGTTTCCACAGGATCATATTGTGTAGAGTAGCACACGCCATAACAATTTGGGTAAATGTAGCTGTTGAATACTGCAAGGCTCCACCGGAAGTGTCCAGACACCGGAACCATGACCTGAGCATCCCAAACACATACTTTATTATATGTCTGGCTTGTGCGTGTGCATCATTATAGTGTTGTTGTTCAGGTGTGTGTGCATTTCTTATGGTGTCATCAGCCACGGCTCCAGTGTGTACCCAGCATCCCCACTAGGTGACCATAGGAGAGGTCCACACTGGAAAATCTCTGGTACAGCTGCACCAGATACAATATGTGTGAATCGTCATAGCTTCCAGGGCAGCCAGCATACACATTCATTATAATGCCCTGGGCATCACATTATGACCTGGCAGTTAACGGAGGGGATGCAGTTGATGTAGGTCCTACCCTGCTCACCGGGTGGTGCTTTAATGCACATGTGCGTGCAGTCTATAGCAGCCACTACCCCAGGGTATTCTGCTATTTGGTGGAAGAGACGCATATTACTGGTCAACACCTCATGGGAGTTGAGGAAATATACGTGCGCACTGGCATGTGCTGACATGTCATCCAGGAACTGGTGGAATACTCTGGATGCTGATGCCTGTGAGATCCCCATGATATATCTAGTTGTGCTTTGGGAGGCACCTGTGGCTAGTATACCTAGGCCTACACATACCTTGGTATCCACTGGGATGGGTTCCCCCTCAGTCAGTTTGGTGTGTCAGGTGTGGCCAGCGCAGCTCAACAATTTGCTGTAGGAGGTCTATTTCCACCCTATAGTGCTCCAGTATCTCCAGCTCATGTAGCCTCTGGTAGGTTACCCTAGGCCTGTACACTCTTCTCCGTCTCCTCACTGTGGGTTGTTTGGCAGCATTGACATCCTCACCACCCTCAGCCTCTTGTACATCTTGTTCTATGTTGCCTGCTGCAGCCCTTCTCATTTTGTAGGATTGTTTGTTAAAATGTCCCCACTTGTATACACCGGTGGTGTAGAGTGTGAGAAAAAGCAGAGGGGAAGGTGTTTGCTTAGTTTATAGTCACATTCTGGGCTGGGCTGGTCTGCTGCCTATGTAATTGGCTGATTCTGATACATTTCAAATGCCAGCTAAGCTAGATCTCCTTGAGTACCTTCCTACTGCTGTTTTCCCTTCCCTTTGCCTCCCTGTTTAAGCCTGTGTGCATGCCACAAAAACGGAGTGCTCAAATGTAAGCAGAGATACTATTTCCTGGTTTAATTTCCTTTTTCTTCCAGTAAAACCCAGTGTGCGGCGCGCACACCCGCTTACACTTTGTAAAGAGTGCTAGGCAGGTTTAGACACACCCATAGCTTAGCTGTGCTAAGCTAGGAGCAATCCTGTGTCACAGGGGTCCAATCCGCTTACAGTATACCTAACACACCCCTCAATGATGTCACCAGTATCTAAGTCTTGCACCCAGCTATTTATACTCTTACACTCTTGGGACCTGCCTCACACCCTGGGGAAAACTGGGATTCACTATCCTCTCCCTCATTTGCATAGGATTGCCTGCTAATGCATAGTTACATGTCCTACACTGAGCCTCCCCATTTAGCAACCATTACTCACTGGCCAGGTTGTCTTCTACCTGCCATTGACTTGCATGGCAGAATACTGCTTTTAGTTATAATGCTTATTTTAGGTTTATTTTATTATTTTCCCCCGATCCCATTTGCACGCCGCTGCCCTATGCTTAAAAAGGCGAGATCAGCAAAAAAAAAAAAAAAGTTTTTTTTTAATTTTTTAAACATTTTTCAATGCCAATGGCATGTTTCCACAATGATATGCAGCCTTTATTTGGAGCTGTCATAGCTCCGTTTTGTAGTTTGCAGAAATGTACTCGGTTATAAACCTAGTACATTTCTGCAGATTGCACTTGTCATGCATGGACAGTTGACGGCGTCCTGGATCGCAAATTACCTTCATTTGCATGGTTTTCACCTGTAAATGAGGGTAATTTGCATACAGGAGCTCAGTCCGTCCAGGATTAGTCTAAGAGCTCACGTGCACGTCCCGGGATCCCGTTCCTGGATCGCACGTCAGCCATATTGCCGAAAATAGCTCTTAGACTAATCCTGCACGCTATAAAGGGCTTCATAAATCCAGTGGTCTGTCAGGACTGCACTTTTCGAATAAACACAGCTAGCACAAGAAACTTTTTGAAATAGCTATACTTTGACTGTACTTCATGAAATAGTTGCACTTTGCACACAAACTCTTTGGAATAGATACGGAGTAATAAGCACCCACTGTAAGCACTTTTACACACTTTGAGATTCTTCAAATACCTTTAGTTATGCCTTTGATATAATACGAAGTTGTAGTTATGCCAAAACACACCACTTTGCAAAAAACATGCAGTTGCCTTGCTTTATTTATGCTTTGTGTGCCATTTTTGCCCTTATTATTTTCATTTTTCTTATTTAATCTCTTTTCATGCCCATTGTACTTTTCTTGTGCTTGTTTTACTCTAAACATGCTTGTTTTGCCTTAAACACACACATTTGCCTTAAACATACTCATTTTGCTTTTCTGTGAATTGTTTCATCAAATATCTTTAGTTTAAACATTTCCCTTAGTTAATAAACCTGTTGTGCTTCCCACTTGTTTAATAATGCTGTTTGTGCTGTTGTAATGCCCTGTTTTGTCTTTTTTTCTAAAATAAGCAGTTTGTGTGAATTCTCATTACCTTTTATTCTTTTCTGGCATCTTTTTTATGCTCATTTCTCTTAGTTTACCTTCACTGTCATCTCTGACCTCATAGCTCTGAGTATTATTCTCTGTAATCCCGGTTCTGACACTATGTTGCTCTCCTACTTTGGACACAATAGAAGAGTCTTCGTCGGTTCTGTTCAAGCAGTTGCATGTATATGTGCATGCTCAGTATTTGATATACTTCTTAAAGACACATCACATACACTCCAATCTACAGGTTTTGTACCATGAGAATGGAGGACTGCAATGGTTATCCCACTTCACACAGGTAAATCATCAACTGTCCCTAGAAACTACAGACCTATTAGTCTGACTAGTCTGATATGTAAATCCATGGAATTAATTATCATGGAAGTGCTCAACAAAATCACAGGTGACTGAGACACTACACTCATCACAGTTTGACTTTATGAAGGTAAGATCATGGTTACGAAATCTGGTGGGCTTTTTTGAGAAGGTCATCAAGTAGTGCATGAAGAGAAAATGTGCATACCACCTACCTGGACATGGGTAAGGCATTTGATATGATAACTCACACAGGTATAGTTGAAAAACTTTCTGAACTGGTCATAAACCCCTCCATAGCTCACTGGATTGCCAGCTGGCTTAGAGACAGGACCGAGGCAGTCAGGATTGGTGATACCACCTCCACTAAGAGACCAGTCACCAGGGGGATACCTCAGGGTTCCATACTTGACCACTCCTATTTGGCATCTACTTCTCAGAAATAAAGGCTAATGTCAAGGGCTTTTGTCAGATCAAGTTCACAGATGAGTGCAAATTGAAAGCTATCATAGATGCTCCCTATCCCACTATGATGCAAACGGGTCTATGCTTATCCATCAAATGAAAAGTTAATTGAATGGCTATTCAATGAACACTAAGCCTCGAACACCCCTTTTATTGAACAGTCACATCATTGTAAAGGCATTCATCGAACTGTAATTGTTGGCCAACAGGAAGGAAGTACTGCAAGGCATAATGTAAACTACAAACCTTTTATAAGTTTGCCCTTTTCCCTACTGTAGTGCTATCTTGGAGTTAGTACATATAGTTAGGGGGGTTGTGGGGGACACAGCCCCCCACCTTTCTGTAACGCACACCCCCCAACTATATATACCAACTCTGAGATCGCTCTACAGTTAGAAACTTCCTTCTTGTTGTACAAATGTTACAGTTTGGTGAATGTCTTTATGATGATTTGGCTGTTCAATAAAAGGGACATTTGAGGCTTAGTCTTCATTGAATAGCCATTTGATTAACTTTTCGTTCAATGGGTAAACATAGACCCAATGCAAAGATCTTACAAGTGGGTCTAACACAGACAACTTACAGATACCAAAGTCATGGACTAAAACTCAAAGCCACAAAGTTCATTATAGTGCCTTTTGGGAAAATTGCCACCCAGACTAACTACCCCATTAATAAGACACCCATGAGAGCTTACCCAGAAGTCAGGGAGCTAGGAATATTTGTCGACAGTAATCTGGCCTTTGACCAACATGTGGCCAAGGCAGTAAGAAAATTATTCACCCAAATTATAAGTAAGGGCATGGGATCCAGGTCCAAAGACGTCATAGTCTCTTTATTAATCCCTCATCAGACCCTTCATTAAATATAATGTTTCCCTCAGCATGTATCTGACAAGAAATATGAAACAGTTGAAATGCCCACAAAGGTTCCTTACCAGGAGAATCCAGGGTATAAACACACTGCCCTATTAAGATTGCCTTAAAGCCTTATCCCTATACTCTGACTCCTCCAGGTTACTTAGAGGTGATCCATGCCTGGCATACAAGTCATCCTCAGATCCACCTCTGCTGGATCTTTTGCCCATGCACAAAATGAACAGCATCAGAACCACTAGATCCAAATATTTAAATTTTGCTTGTGACATAAATAAAACATGTATTTATTTATTTATTTATTATTTATCCTTTGTTGATCAGGTTTGTCCCACTAGAATAGTAGCCTCTTTTCAGGAGTAACATATTGGTTGGACAGATATGCAGCTCAGAGGATCCCCATCCATATAAAGAGTACACCCCAACCCTATTTAAGCGTAACCTTGACCAGTGGATAGGAAATTGTAAATTCACCCTGGGTCTGGCTCCCCCCATGTCTCTGATAGACAGAGGCAGGCAGTAATGCTAAAACTAACATCCCCCCACATAACCTCTAGAAACTTCCTAACATACCCCCTCCTAATAAATGCCCATGATATGTAGGGACACAACTTAGATGGATTGTACAACTTGCGTTATTAAAACCCTTGTTGTCATTAGCCTAGCATATAACAATAAACCTATGAACTTATGAGATGACTCAAATGTTTTTCATTATTTAGTGATTGCAATCCTCAAAGATTTGCCAGGAAAACATATTCAAGAGTTATAGGTTATAGCATTCTTATATGATCCAGTTTGACATGTGGGATACAGGAAAATTTAACAAAGAAAACCCATTGAATGATATACAGCTAGCTTCAGCAAAGTATTTGGTTTAGTTCCACAGAAATAAAGTAAAAATTTGCTGAAGATACTTGGAGTAGAAGAAGAGTTTATATTATGGGTAAAAGATTGGATTAGTATTCTCGTCAAAGCAGAGAAAAGTGGTGAGTGTGTTTGCAGTATAATCAGTCCCACTTGCAGTATTACTCAGTATCGTTATGATACAAACATCATATAGGACATAGAGAATAAAATAGCTCTTTTATGGTGATGAAAAAAGATCGGTGGGGCAATCAGTAACTGGAAGTTAAGCCTGCTCAGTCATCTAAGTAAACTAACAAAGTGGAATAAGAAATGTCAGCTGTTTTGTTGTAATAAAATGCAAGATATAGTAACTTAAGTTCAATGGTTATAAGATGAAACACAGGTAGGGTATAGTCACATGGAAGACTGTAGAACAAAAAATGAACCTTGGACTAACAATGACTGCAAAAATGAACCCACAGGCAAAACAGTGAGAAAACTGTGATTAAAGTCATGAGATGTTAGAATGTATCCTCTGGACGACTGACTCCACAGGAAGAGAGAGAGAGAATATATCACAGCTTTATATACCTCTTATCAGACCAAAGTTGGAGTGCATTCAATTCTAGTACCTTTAGTGTGTGAAGGAATTATGCCACTTAGGAGGAACCAGAGGAAAGCTACTAAAGTAGACTTATTTGTATAAAAAAGGAAATGGTGGAACCTGAGATGGGTATGTAAGGAAAGAGGGGCATAGAGATTCCAGAATACAATTAAAGATTAAATAGAAAGGAGATAAAGGGGAGCTCTGTTCTCACCCTGAAAATCTACACTTAATCCTAGACATTAAAAAGTACATTTTTCTTGGAAACAGGTAATGCCAGTTCTGATGGCATAGAAGGATAAATCCCTGAGAGTTATACAGATGATCTGAGCTTGATCATTGCTCAGGCACGTGTTGGAGCTGTCACAGGTCATGAAAGGAATCCTGAGACTAAACCTGCTTACTTTCTTCAGGGAGAGGGGTGGGAATAATATGTGGGCAGGGATAGGTTACCCATTGTGCTTTGTGGATTATATTGTGGAGAACATCAGTCAGGTAGAATGATTAGATTGGTCGAGGGGACATGCAAACCTATCCACCTGAGTAGAACCACTCCTGGGTAACCATACATTATCACTCAGTTCACCCACAAGATGATATTAGAGTGGGGGGGGCATAAAGCATGTCCATTACTTACTGTGTGGAGCTAAGGGAGCTTTGGTAGTAATACAAACCTGTACCTCCCATTTCTGTCACTTCATCAGTTAGGAGAGATGACAAATGACCCTAAAGAAGGTTCACAGATACTTCTGAGATTTCTTGTGGATGGGATCATCACATTCACAAGAGAGTGACCCCACCATCTGTACAGATAAGAGTACCCAAAGGGAAGATGACATCCTTGAATTGGAATGGAAAAAAGACCAAAAATGCCACAAAAGTTCCATGGCATATAATTTATTGTTGAGCGGTTAGTACCAATAAGGAAGAGGCTTCTTAGCAAGGAAGAATTAAGATGGCATTTATACTGAGTAGGTGAGATTTGGCAATGACACCAGCAAATTCCATTACTCATTTTGATGCATGCCATGGAATATTTTACATCCACTTGAGCTATCACCAAATCATAGATGGTGGACTAGGAGGAAAGACATGGATATGCCGCTACAGGGTGCAAACTGCAATGAAAATGCAAGACCAGATATGCACTACTGCATTAATTTCCTTCCAATGAGCTTATGATATGACCATGATCCTAGCCCCAGATTTTTATTTTTTTTTTTTGGTGGGGGGGGGGGTGGATTAGCAAACCTTAGCAAAGTCATCTAGTACCTGTTAACATTACCCAATCTGACACCCCTCAAAGAATGCACAAAATTATAGCAAACCACTTTGTAGAAATGTAAAAAGTTGTTTGCTGCAATTACAATGCAACCCTTAACTCACAAAATGCTTCAAAGTTTCAGACCTGATAGCAGGTACAATACTGGGATTTAGAATATAAGGAAAAACCTTGATTAGTGTTTGAATGAAGCCCTTTTGCAATTGTCTTTTACACTATGTGTTAAAAAATGGGCTGATTAATTGTGAGAGAGCTGATAACTGATTGTGGAAAAAAATTTTGAGAGTCTATGTATGTGGAATTATATGGGTCTACTTCAGAAGACTGAAAAAAAGACTGAATCTCAAAATACTGAAAACTCAAAATACTGAAGGATGGAATTTGCTCCTTCTCCACTGTTGTGGGATCTTGGAATTGGTATATATAATTAGCAGGGAGTGTGGGGGTCACAGCCCTCTGCATGAAGTGTGCAGGGGGGGGGGGGCTTGCCCTCTGCTTTAAAAAGTTTTTCAGTATCTTGAGTTTTCAGTATTTTGGGATTTAGGTTTTTGGTTTGTCAGTCTTCTGAAGTAGACCCATTTACACACATACTATGTGCATGTATGCATGTGTGTTGTCTATGACTTGCATATACTAGAGACAGTGTTTTCCATACTATATTCTCAAGGCCCTACCTATCTTCTTGCAGGTATCCTGAAACAATATTTATTTGTATAGGCTATAGAGAAGTATAGACAAACCAGCATTGCTATACACAGCCATGCATATTTGTGTAACATCTTACATTCTGGCTTTATGACAGAGATACCCATGCTTTATAAACCTCTCTTTCACAGTATGCCAAGTTACTGCATGCAGTTTACATAGCATGTCAGGATTTTTAAACAGGTCCTGCTACTGTTTATCTGTGCCCTGTAGAGGCTCAGCATCCAGGTTCATTTTGATAGACACTAAAACATATGGACAATGCTGACTGTGAGGGTTAGCATGCTTCCTGATTTTCGTATAGTTTGCACAAGGCTTCCTTGTTTTGTAATTGTGATAATATTTAGAAGTATACTGAACTTTGGGCAAGTCCTTGCTAATGGCATAAACTGCTGTACAGTTCAGTGTGGTGTGTATTCTCTCCTAACTCTTGTAACTTAAATTACTTGTAAATTAAGACAATAAAAACAAACCACATAAATTCAGAAACAATAATAATAAGAACGGTACAGTCTATTCTTATATCCTCTCAGTGTATGAAATTATTTGACATATCCAATGTACTGTCTTTAGTGATAAAAGGGCAATATAAAATATGTGTCTCTGTTCCCAAGTCTAAGTTGTGGGCAGGGATTATCACCACTTCATCCATACATGCCACTGGGTTAGCTGATCTGGATGTTTGATTCTCTGTCTAGTAATTTGATTGTGGTAAACTGAATAAACTATATTGTGTTAATGTTAATGACATTAACAGGACATACCCTTCTGCATATAAAGAATGTGTTTGTGTGAGTGTGTATGTTATATATATAGTTCAAATTAGTAGACTACACTTTGTATAAAAACTCCACAGGGTTCTTCACTACAGTCCTTGTCTGGTCTTAGATGCATTCTTTTCCATCTATAAGATTATTAGAAATTTGACAAGCATAAATAATATTATCTGCCACCTGAAGCATTTTCTTGGAAAAGCAA
This sequence comes from Protopterus annectens, assembly GCF_019279795.1. Lineage (NCBI taxonomy): Eukaryota > Metazoa > Chordata > Ceratodontiformes > Protopteridae > Protopterus > Protopterus annectens. Next base: position 3,810,585 of record NC_056742.1, on the reverse strand, counting down.
ATTCTGCTCGGAACTAAAAATAGTTTAGACTGAAACTTAATAGCCTAATATAATGACAAATTAGAAGTTACATTTTAATAATTATCCTTGAAAGACATTTGACTATATCAGTTAGGGCCTGTCACTGAAAAGAGACTCTCTGCTTAAATAGAGACTCTGCTCATACTGAAAAGCTATTTTTTCAATTCCTTGTTACAGTGTATATTCTCTTGTAGAACTTTTTGGCCTATTAAGTATATCTATGATAAATGCTGCTTGTGTAAAATTTCCATAGAAATTGGAGTACAGGAACCATCATATAAAGACTCTGTTGTCATTTAATACACTGTGGTACTTCATAGAGGAACTATATGTTTTGCAAGGCTGCCACCTTTTAATTCCAGTGACACATTTATTTCTGCTTTATATATATTCAGGTTATTTTAAAAGAGTTAAATGAGACGACTGTTTGAACTGATGCAGCTACTGAATTCATGATATTCACCATTCCACTGTCATATCAGCTTTTCTGCTTTCAAGATACTGTAACAAACTGGCCTTTAAATTATTTTTAACACCCTCTTAACTGTATATTATTGATTGAATTACACTTCTAAACACTCATATGGGCAAAGACCTCTTATCTGTTTCAAATATACAAACAATGGGCCGGATTCATGAAGGCTTGCACGGAGTCTAAGAGTAGAGTAAGACTCCAGACAGCCAATATGTCTGCCGAGCGATCCAGGAACAGCTGGCAGGGGCGTGCATGAGAGCTCCTAAAACTACTCTTGCATGGACAGTGTTATGTTATGCAAATTACCTCATTTGCTGCTGAAAGCTATGCAAATGAGGTAAATTTGTGATCCAGGAAACACTAACCTGTCCGAGTAAGAGTAGAGTTATTTGCAGAAATGTACTCCGTTGGTAACGGAGTACCATTCTGCAAATAGCAAAACGGAGCTATGACAGCTCCAAATAAAGGATGCATCCAGTTGAGGAAGCATGCCAATGGCCAAATATAAGGCCATTGGCATTATTATCTGTTGCAAAATAATAAAAAAATGTTTTTTTCCCCGATCTCCGATGTTTAAGCGTAGCGCAGCACCGCACAATCGTGCAGTGCTATAAAAACCATAAAATAAAAAAAAAGCCAAAAATAGGCATTTTATTAAAAATATTCTTCTACCATGCAGGTGAATGGCAGGTTGAAGACAACATGGCTACTGAGTAGTGGTTGCTAAGGGGGGAAGCTCAGTTTGAGAGATGTAACCAAGCATTAATAGGCAATCGTATGCAACTGAGGATAAGGATAGTGAATCCCAATTTTCCCTGCCATGTGAACCATGTCTCTAGAGTGTAAGTGCAGGATTAGGGGAGTAGTAGAGTAGAAGATAGGTGACATCATGAGGGGGTATGTATGAAAGACTGTAAGCTTATTGGAGCAGAGTGGCATGTGTTTGCTGTGAGTTACTCAGGACTGGAAGAGGCGTGTCTACAGTTGTCTTAACTGAAACCCAGAAACCGAAGGTGTACGCCGTGGATATCACTAAAGTTTCTTGCAAAGATGCTTACACTGTGTGCGCGCATGTGCACGCCTGTAAACCCGTCTAAGCCTCTGTGCACATGTGTGTACCCGCCTAAGCCTGTGTAAGCCTGTGTAAGCCTGTGTGCGTGCGTGTGCACGTGTTTGTGTCGCACTGCCCCCTGTGGAAACAGAAAGGGAAAAGGAAGGGAAAGAAGTAGTAGGAAGTTAACCAAGTAGAACTAGCAGAGTTGCCGGGTGAAATCAATCAGAATCAGCCAATTACACAGGCAGTACACTAGCCCAGCCCAGCCCAGCACTTAAAACTCTGCAAACAACATTCCCCCTTGTTTTACTGAGAAACACTGCAACACTGCATTATACAAAGAGAAGTGAAAACTTAAAAAGCTTAACTGAGACAAAAAATGTTAGGGGCTGCCATTGCTATTATAAGGCAACATGTGCAAGATGCTGAGGGTGGTGCCATTGCAAATGCTGCTGAGCAACCCACAGTGAGGAGTACGGAGTAGAGTGTAGAGACCCAGGGTAACCTACCAGGGGCTACATGAGCTGGAGATAATGGAGCACTATAGAGTGGACAGAGACCTCCTGCAGCAAATTGTTGAACTGTGCAAGCCACACCTCACACACAGAACCAACAGAGGGGAACCCATCCCAGTGGAAACCAAGGTATGTGTTGGCCTAAGAATACTAGCAACAGGTACCTTCCAGAGACCAACCGGTGATATGATGGGGATTTCACAGGCATCAGCATCTAGGGTACTGCACCAGTTCCTGAATGCCATGTCAGCACATGTCAGTGATCATGTATATTTCCCCATTTCTCATGAGGCATTGGCCAGCAATATACATCTCTTCCAGCAAATAGTGGAATACCCTGAGGTAGTGGGTGCAATTGACTGCATGCACATACACATCAAAGCACCAGCTGGTGAGCGGGGTAGGGCCTACATCAACCGTAAGGGCTTCCACTCCATCAACTGCCAGGTCGTGTAGAATGCCCAGGGCATAATACTGAATGTGTATGCTGGCTGACCTGGAAGCTACCACGATTCCCATATCTGGCATCTGACACAGCTGTACCAGACATTTGCCAATGGGAACATCCCTGACGGTCACCTAGTGGGGGATGCTGGATAAGCACTGGAGCCATGGCTGATGACACCCATCAGAAATGCACACACACCTGAACAAGAACTCCATAATGAGGCAGACACACAAACACAAAATGTAATGGAGCGTGTGTTTGGGATGCTCAAGTCACGGTTACAGTGCCTGGACACATCTGGTGGAGCCTTGCAGTACTCACCAACAACATGTACCCAAATTGTCATGGTATGTGCCATGCTACACAATATGATACTGCGAAAACAGCTGCAGCAGGAACAGCATGGGGCAGGGCCAAACAGCCCCCCACCATTGCCAAGGCCTGCACAGGCACAGCGTGACTCGGAGGAGTGGAGGAGGAACAACCTGAGCCTGCCCCAGTATACCTTGGCCTTAGCAAAGAGGCAACGCATAGCACATACACTGGCTCAGTAGGAACCCTGGAAATGATACCTCTCTGTGACTCGCACATAAAATAAAAGGGATGTCTAACTTGACATTACCTTGTTTTCACACATGTATAGGGAGTGTACTATGTGCATCCGACATAGGCAGCCCTGCAGCACCACCTGAGGCATGATTGCCATGTTTCAAGCAATATAAAGCAGTGCTAGGCAGCTTTTACCACTAATTAGTATATGTAAACAAAATTTCCCGCGCCAACTAGCGCAACGTTGGGCAACATTGAGCAATGTTGAGCAAGGTCGGGCAAAGTTGAGCAAAGTCAGGTAAACATGCTCATATCTGCTTTACTGTTCCTTAAGCAGTCTGGTCTGCCCAGCATGAAAATAAAAAGCAGTGACAGGGCTCAAACCCAGGATACTGTGCACTATAGTCACAGTACTTGAACCACTAAGCCATGACAGCATTTCTCTGGCATAGACACAGCAGGACAATTGTACACTAATGCAAACACAAAGAAATGCTGTAGCATGCCCCTAAAGAGGCATATGGGTACCCTCCCCCACAGGCCTATGCAGACAGAGAACAGCAGGCCAGGCGATGTGAAGTGGGTTGGGTAGGCTATGAAGTCTCAATCTAATATAAGTGACAGCAGACGCTAAGATCTGTAGTACAATAGTATGCCTCAAGCCAGTACGATAGGCAACAGTACAGACTGAAATGGAGTACCTTAAATAGCAGTGCAGGCTTAGCAAATGTGTATAAGTGTCAGGTGAACCCCTCATCCTATGTACACCCACAGTAACAATCAGGTGTGCCCCCAGGTAGAAATGTACAAAGAAAAGCTGTCCCCACTGTATGTAGAAATGTTGATAAGTTTATGCAAAGTGTCTCATGGAAGCCCTGCAGGCACAGCATGATCCCTGTTGATTTATGACACAAAGGTGAGCCCTGTTGTAAAAATACAACTTGATTTTCCACACACATATAGTATAAATGTCTATAGCGGGCATGCTCACACCTCAACAAATGTAGTGGATTTCATTCAGCATCACACTGAAAGGTCATACTGGGCATGCTCACACACAAATAAACGAAGCAAATGTCAGGCAACAACATACTGAAAGGTCATAGTGGGCATGCTCACACAGGCTAAATATGGAGGTGATAATAAGTGATCTATGGACAAATGTGGTTAGTCATCTCTACTTCCAGAAATACATTCAAAAAGTGGTCAGAAAATCATGCTATGTGTTCACACAACCTGCCAAGGTCTGTGCATGTAGGTCAAAGGAGGTTTCCTCTACTCATCAGTCATCAGACCCGTCAGAGAGTATCACAACACACTTGTGATGAATCTGACTAGGCACCGTCAGCAGCTGGAAAGACCACTGAAGTACCTCAACAAGAGGATTACTGGCCTCAAACAGTTGGCCCATGCAACAAGACTGAATTTAACCCAATCTGTACTCTGTTGCATACGGTCTACTCAGGAGATCTCTGCACAACACACAGGTCCATGTCATGGCAACACTCAGATCTGTTCTGAGTTACAGCTCAATGTCACTAAATATACAGACCCAACTGATATTGCCAACATCCTGGCAGATAGGATCAGTGTTAACTTTACCTCCCTCTCACCAATGAAAGAGCACATCACTATAATGGAAGACTGAAAAGTTGCTGTCATCACTGCTGCACAGGTAAAAAACACTCTCCAAAGCCAGTATCACAACGCCATGGGACCAGATAACTTCCCAGGCTGTGTTCTACACAGACCACAGAAAGAACAGGCACCACACCGATGTACCATGTTCAGTCATAGCTACACCCCAGGCTTTGTGCCAGCTGAATGGTGCACAGTGACGGTTATCCCACTACACAAGGGTGGACACACCATGGACCCCAGGAACTAGTGCCCCATTAGCCTGATGAGCCTGTCCTTCAAGGCCATGGAATGTATCATCATACAACTTATAAAAAAATACATTTGTAATCCCCAAACCCTGGACCACAACCATGTTGGGTTTGTAAAATGCAGATCATGTCTCCTAAACCTGATAGATGACATTGAAGCAGTCACCAGAACCATAGACAAGGGTAAGGTGGTTCGCACAGCCTATGTAGATCTTGCCACAGCTTACAACACCACCACACACTCTGTAAATATAGATAAACCCACTAAACGAGGTATAAATTACTATGTCACAAGATGGGTTGCCAACAGACTTACTGACAGAACACACACTGTGAAAGTAGCAGACTCCATGTATAACTTTGGACCAGTGACGAGTGCAGTACCACAGGGTCCAGGCCTGGGTCTTGTCCTGTTTAGTATCTACTTCCCTGAAGTAAACTTTAACATGGAAGGTCTGTGGCTACTGAAGTTTCCAGATGACTGCAAACTAGGAGCCATAATTGTAAACACTAAAGATGTGGACATCCTACAAAAGGGCCTGACTGAGACAGATGGCTGTTGTCAAAGCCATGGGCTCAAGCTCAATACCAAAAAGTGCATTGTCATCCCCTTTGTTAAAAACTCTGTAGCCATGAACTACAACATAGGCGGTAGTATACTTAACACTGAAAGTGTGACAAGAGACCTTGGGTCACAGGTGGACAGTGGACACAACTGTGATAATCACATCCCCACAGTAGTCAGGAAATCCTCCTATGTGGCACACCTCATCACAAAAGTTGTCTCATGCAGAATAGAAGAGGACATTGTTCCCCTCTACTCATCACTCACTAGAACCATAACAAAGCACAAAGCCCCTTTTGCTATGTACCTCACAAGACAACTACAACAACTGGAAAGCCTGCAGCAATGCCTCACAAAGAGCATTAGCGACCTGAAATACATGCCATACACAGACCATCTCAAAATGCTCCAGCCGTACTCCTTTGCATATCACCTACTCAGAGGTGTTCTCTGCCTAACATACAAAGCTGTGTCAAACACAGAGCTGTTGGACATGCTCCACGTAAAACACTCACATTCCCTCTGATCTTTGGACCCAAAACCACGAGTGAAATACCAAAGGAAGGGGTGTATCCATTTACCTTATGGATACCCACACCTTCAGGTTAGTGGCACAGCATGAGGCCTTGGAGACCATGCAAGTGCAACTAAAATGGGGCAAAGCTGCTTATCAGATTGTAGCCTGCTACAGATCACCTACCTTGTCTCAGAAAACTCACTCAGTATTCCTGAGTACAGTGGAAAATACAAAGGTCCTGTCAAACACCATTATATGACTAGATTACAACTACCCAAACATTGAGTGGGAGAATTACTTGTGTACAACATCCTTTGACCAATGTTTCCTAGAGTTTAAAAACCCTAACACCCTGGAACAGTTGGTCACCATGCCCACTAGAGGTGACAACATACTGAACCTGATCCTCACCAACATGGGGTACCAGTGTACCACAACAAAGACAAACCCCTCGCTGGTAATATCAGATCATAAAGTAATCACACTGGACATCCACATCCCCCCACCCCAGTCAATGAAACCACTGTGAAGACATTTTCAAAAGCAAACTGCTCACTTCCCAAGACCAAAGCAGAAAGTTCCAAAGCCCCCTTGCTATAGGATAATGCTATACAATCTGCCAAATCATTTACACGTGCATCCCATGAGCATCTACAGGGATTGATTGTTTGAGACATCCCAAATAAAACCAAGATGCACTCCTCCAAAAATAAGAAACCAGTCTGGAGGTCATCGACCATAAATAAGCTAGACAACAGCAGGAGGAAATGAACACATGATAGAGGAAAGGCATCACTGATCATTATTAGGAAGAAACAACGATCGCTCATAAGATAATCCAAGGCCAGTTTCTAAAGACAAATTGCCAAGGAATGTAAGAATAACAACCACAAAGCCTTCGTTAGCTATAACAAACATGTAGGTGGCAACTTCAAAATATGCTGTCAGCTACTGAAAATTGGCAAGAAATACACTGAACCAACATACATTGCCCACATCCTGGGGGACAGGTTCAGTGCAAACTCCCCCATCACCCCAAAAGGGCATGTGTCCATCCCAGAAGAATGCAGAGCCCCAGACTTCATGGACATGCAGGTAAAGACAGCCCTCTCCAAAGCTAAGAACACAGCATCAATGGGACTGGATGGTGTCCCAGGCTGCATCTTACACCAGCCCCAAAAGGAACTACACCCTCACCTACATTCACTGTCCAGACTCAATTGTACCACAGGCTATGTACCCAAAGAATGGCATACACCAACAGTCATCCAGCTCCACAAAGGGGGTGCCACAACAGAACCTGGAAACCATTGCCCTATAGGTCTACTCAGCCTGGTCTGCAAAACTTTGGAGCAAATTATCATGGAACCCATAAACAGAGACATTGGGGATCTCCAGACACTGGACACTACCCAACCTGGCCTTGTTAAAGGCAGATCCTGCCTCCTAAACCTAGTTGATTTATTTGAAACAGTTACCAAGGGCATAGATGGAGGTGAAAATAGTCCACACAGCCCACCTGGACCTCTCTAAGGACTTTCTACACCATTCCCCACTCTGGTATCATGGACAAGCTTACCAGCTTGAACATTAACAGCTATATCACAGGATGAGTGGCCAAGTGGCTCACAGATCAAACACACATGTTCAGGGTTGCGGGTGCCATGTCCGAATGTAAACCAGTCACAAATGGCATCACACAGGCCTTGTTCCTGGGACCCCACCTGTTCAGTAGATACTGCTCAGAGGTACAGGCAAGCACGGGAGGAGAATGGCTGAACAGGTTTGCAGATGACTGCTAACTGTGGTCCATAATCGACTCTATGGCTGACACAGACATCCTCCAGAAGGGTCTTACAGAGACAGATACCTGGTGTCAAAACAATGCCCTCAAGCAGAATGCCAAAGAATGCATAGTCATCCCCTTTGGATAAAACAAAGTGCACACAAATTACCACATAGGTGGTAATCCAGTATGTACAGAGAAAGTCATTATGACCCTGGGGACACAGGTAGATAGTAAACTCTCCTTTGATGATCACATGGCCAAAGTGTTTAGACATTCCTTCAATGTAGCCCATCTAATGTCACCTAATGTAACCCACTTTGTCTAGTCTGATGATGTCACCATCCTAAAAATATACCTGTGGAAAAGAAAACTCGCAGTAATGTGTATAGTGCATCATGTAAATGCGTACTTCTGTAGTATCATAAAGTAGTTAGGTAAGAGTTTGAATCCTGCACTTGGCAAGTGTGTTTGTGTGTGTGATCTCCTTGGAAAGCAGCAACCTTTTTGGAGAGTAGTAAAACACCTTAAAAGAGGTATACTAATCTTTGTCAAGTCTGATGATGTCACCATCCTACAAACATACCTGTGGAAAAAGGAGCTCCCAATAATGTGTATAGCACATCATGTTAATGCGTACCCCTCTGATATCCTGAAGTAGTTAGGTGGGGGTTTGAATCCTGCACTTAACAACTTTGTTTGTGTGTGACCTTCTTGGATAGAAGCAACCATTTTTGGAGAGTAGAAAAGCACATTAAAAGTGGTATACTAATCTTTGTCAAGTCTGATGATGTCACCATCCTACAAATATACCTGTGGAAAAATGAGCTCTCAGTAATGTGTATAGCACATTGTGTTAATGCGTATTCCTCTAGTATCATGAAGTAGTTAAGTAGGGGTTTCAATCTTGCACTTAACAACTCTGTGTGTGTTTGTGTATGAGGTTCTTGGAGAGGAGCAACTGTTTTTGGAGAGTAGTAAAACACCTTAAAAGTGGTATACTTATCTTTGTCAAGTCTGATGATGTCACCATCCTACAAATATACCTGTGAAAAAGGAACTGTCCAGTAATGTGTATAGCACACCATGTTAATGTGTACTGCTCTATTATCATAAAGTAGTTAGGTAGGGATTAGAATCCTGCACTTGGTGAGTGTGTGTGTGTGCTCTATATGTGTGACACTGTTGGTCAATGTGCTGTGGGTTTTACTACTGTTATGGCATATCAGTATGACAACAGTATGTGCATTGCACATGTCAGGTAGCTGTGTCGCAAATACATATATGTACATGTGACCTCAATTATTTCATAGGTGGGAACCCTGCTTTCTCTATGAACACATCTGTCATCTTTGCCAGAGTGTGCTACCACTTTCCAGACCTTAGGTCACAGCTGTATGCTTGTGACAAGTCCAGCCACTGCAGTGATCCCTGGCCTAGGTCATCCGTGTCACACACACTCATTACAGTTTCTATTTTTCTATTGAATTGTGTGAGTGAGGGTTTATGGCTGAGGTATATTACAGACCTGTTCAAATGCAGCAAAGTCTGTCAATGATGGCTATTCATTATAGGTGTACAACAACCTTTGTGGATATGCATGCAGACCCCTTATTGCTTATGTGATCCAGCAAGGGATTTCAAAATACCTTTGGAAATGTGATTACCAAAGTAGAGATGACGTAACAGTTGGCTGCATGTACACATCAGTACCTGTTCAACATATTGGTGTCTACTACCTATGTGGTACTGTGGGGATACTATGTTTTGTAAAGGTGGATAACTATGCTTTGGTTGGCTTATAGCTTTACAGCATGGGTTTGACAACAGGTATCTTTCTGTATGATACCCTTGTGGAGGATGTGTGTGTCATGTGGAGAATGCATTATAGGCCACAGTATGCATTTCCAGACGTGGAAGGACGTATCCCTACTGTGATTGCTTGTACCTAAGAAAGCTATATGCCGAACAGGACCGGTCTCAGGAATGGGTGCAGGTGAATGCCACTGGTTACTGGCATAGTATAGTACCTGAAGGATCCAAATGTTACTGTGTTTCCTACATCTGTGTGTCAGTTGTCAAGACATCATCTAACGATTGTTTTTGGTCAGGCTGTTGAGGTTATGTATACTACCAGAATGCAAAACAATGGCAGATAGTAACAGTATCACCCACAGCACAGTGTCAAACCATGTCATGCACACATGCGCACTCAAGTACAAAAATGTGTGTAGTACAATGCATACTGGCCACCAATAGAAACTATGGAGTGTTACTGTGTAACACAGGGCATGTCACCCTGCCCATGTGTCCACTATGCACGTACATGCAGACAGTGGACCTCCACCATGTTCACAAATGTACACCTGCAAATCTGTGCTACACACATCCCACACGTACTGTCCACTCTCTAACACATGCTGCCAATACTACACACATCAGCCAAGTGGCACGTGGGTGGACAATACACTATTGGAACTAACACTGGTGTAAACAATACTACATTGACAATCATAGCTTTAATGCATCATCCTGCTCAGCTACACCTTCAAGGATATCATTACAGTCTACTGCTGACAACATGCTAACATTGCTATACTGCTGTAAAGTCACCCTGTGCATCAGCACCATGGTAGCCTGTTCCTGCATCAATGTTACAGATGACAGGAGGTGGCACAGGTTTCATCATATGCACAGGGTGTGTTGTTGGTTTGCCAGAGGCCTACATTGAGCCATACAATTGACATGTGTGTGTGTGTGTGTGTGTGTGTGTGTGTGTGTGTGTGTGTGTGTGTGTGTGTGTCTGTGTGAGGGCCAAGAGTACTGCTATGGGCCAATGTTGATGTAATGTGTGCGGGTATGTGTTAGCCCCAGGTGTCTGGTTTATGTGTGTGTGTGTGTCTCTGCATGCACACAGTTCCACCATGTGGCTGCCATATACGGGAATTTGAGGGACAGCCACAGACTGTACCTGCCAGGCTTTACAGATCACCATCTCTGGCCAAGGACATGGTACCTGTGCCTGGCAGGTGTGCTACTGACAGTATCAGGTAGTAAGCCAGAGTGGGTACTATCTTCAGAGGTGGACAGATGTACACTGGATCCAGGCCCCTGCTGGGACTGTCCAGAGCCACGTGCATGTGGTCTTCGAGGATGGTCTATGGACAGCCCACCCCCAACATTGCTGGGGCTGGTACAGGGACTACTGCAGTGGCTGTGACGTGAGGGACATCCGCAGTGACTGCAGGTTGCTGATGTTGCTGGCATACATCCACATCGATGTCTCAACCATCCTGCACTGTCCTGACACATGGACATAACATTGTGGAGGACATCTAATGTCTCATCCCAACGTCTATCAGTGACCTCAGTGTAATTATGGATGCCACCTGCTAGGTCACGGATACTGTAAATTACAGCAGTGTTATGTGCCCTCTGTGCCCTTAGTCCCTGTCTGGTGTACTGTTCCATACGTGCCTTTGCCTCCATGACAGCCTGGAACATGCGTGAGCTTGTATGACCTGTGGCACGTCTGCCAGGGGCATGATGAGCAGCAGTGCTCCGACGAGAACCCCTGGAAATCTGCCTATGTGGTACCGTTCCAGACATCTGGGTATGGCTGCTGTGTCAGAATGGATGTGCCATAGATACCACACTGTCCTGGCCAATGCCGACTGTACACTGTCCCTCAGCTAAGGACATTGGTGATGGATGTATTGGCAGTATGACTGTGTGCATGGATGGGGTGGAAACTTGTGTTCTGTTGATTGGTGGCCCAATGACAGACCCTGGCAAACATGCCTGTGCCTCAACACACCTATCCTCATTATCACTATTTTGCTCAGTGACATCAGGTTCCCTGCTGCAGTGAACCAGCCCAACCTCAGCACCTGTGAGAGGAAGACAGGAAACACACTTTACGACCTGTACATGATGTTGGAACACATGCACACATGCACACATGAACACATGCACACATGAACACATGAACACATGCACATATGCACACATGAACACATGAACACATGCACACATGCACACATGCACACATGAGCACATGAACACATGCACACATGCACACATGAACACATGCACACATGCACACATGCACACATGCACACATGAACACATACACACATGAACACATGAACACATGCACACATGCACACATGCAGACATGCACACATGCAGATATGCAGACATGCACACATGCACAGATGCACACATGTACACATGCACACAAATACACTCCTCACTTAGACACAGACACACACACACACACACACACACACACACACACACACACACACACACACACACACACACACACACACCACCAGCAATCCATAGCATACTCAATAGTGGTTGATGTTGGGGTACAGTATCACAAGCCAAACAGTCATATCACATGTGTCAGCATGCAGGATGTGTGTTGCTCAACAGCATGCAGTGCGAGTGTTGACAGCCTTTGCTAATAACAGTATACATGGCTCTTATGCATGTGTGTTGTTGTTCAGTGATTGGCATCACCCTGGAGTGCAATGTGTACATGGACACAACATTGCTGTGCAAGTATAGAAAGCTCTGCAATGTCCTGTGCACCATCACTCACAGATATACATACCATGGCTGGATGTGTATCTGTGTGTCACATAGATATCCATTTCTAATTAGAGTGTCTGTGTCTTTAGCAGATAATTGTGGACACAGGTTTAGCACATACATGCTATGTATACACACAGGATGAGTGGAGCATGTATACCTGATGGAATACCATTGCTCAACATAGCCATTGCACAGTGGTTATGGTGTGTGTAGGACATATTGTGTACATGCCAGTGCTAGCCATGACATGCAATGCTACAACACAACTGCAACATTAAACATCACACATACCCAATGTGCGTCATGTGACCTATACACTCCATAGCATTACAAGACATATATGTGCCACTTTGTACAAATGGTGATTGCTATGCTTATTGTGTATAGGTGCATATGTTTGCACACACACAACAGTGAGGTGCATAGCAATGAATGCTATGTGTAGTACAGTGGATACTGTAACTGGATGAGGTGTAGTACCATGAGCCATCATCATGCAGCATCATGTGGTTACTAAAGGCTACTAATGTGTGCCAGACCAGCAACTAGCATGCTATACCTGAACTGCAGTACGATGGCTACATTCACCATTTCACAGCCAGTTGTTACATGGGTTTGTAAGGTGCCCAATAGGGAGCATTGCCTAACATGAATGTGTTATGTGTTGCAGAGTGTCACACAGACCCATGATAGGCCCCTACCCCTCAGGTATATTATGTGTGCTGTGTGGATGACATTTGGGATACTGGAGTGTGACCTTACAGCGGGTGTCTGAATATGCTATTTGTGACATATTAACGTGTACTGCGTATGACAATGTTGTGTATGTTGTGTGCATATGTATTGACTCTGCCTATCCAATATCCACTACAGTTTTGCCACAATTGTGTGGGATGCCCTGTGTATTGCATGTGTTTGAGGCAGCTACTCATGTTACTGGGATGTGCATAGTCTCACAGCAAACATGCACAACATGCATTATGTGTAGGTGTGTTACGTGTACATGTCCTACACCTCACCTATGACATGCACATATATTATGCAATATTAAATGTAGAACACACTCACCAGCATGAGTCTGCTAGCTTGCTGTCACACCAGAGGGACCTACAAGGATATGAGACAGTTTGTCAGTGGCAACAACTGTGGCATTGCTACTGTGGGTTTGCAATCTTGCAGTAGTACAATGGTTGACAGTCACATGCCTACAGATTATGTACCAAATTATCAGTATTGCACAACACCAGGCTCCACATCTTCTAACTACACAGTACACATCTCACATATGCATGATCTACCAATAGAGGTAACAGTAGTCTACAGATATGCCATGTTACCTGCACGCTCCATGTCAACTCGCTGGGTGGCTCCAGCCTCCATGATGATACATGTTTGCTGTTGTTGTTGTTGGCCAAGAGCCACCAGGCTGAGAAGCAGCTCCTCACTCTGGTGTGGGGGGGATGGATGGCTACCTCACCACCTGTGGCAAGCAGTTGTCTATGGACATCAGACGCACGCTGCCGGACATGTCTAAGTAAATCACTGCAGTGATGGCGTACCTGCTCATATGTCCGATTATGCATGCCTATGTCATTTACCTGATGGACAACATCTTGCCACAGTGCAGTCCACTCATGCTGGTCCTGGCTGGTTCTAGATAACAGCAGGGCGTAGTGCTGAACCAGACTGGTTGTTATCTGCTCATCCTTGGCTGGGCTACATGTCGGATTGTGATGGTGGGCCATGATCCTGGAAGGCAATAAAACAATATGTGTGAGCAAGTCATGTGGCACACTTAACATTCTAAAGTACAGATATCACTGAACTGCCATATGCAGCAACCAATTGGCTGTCAGAGGATACATACTTTCAATACCACATATCAGTGCTCATACCACAACTGCCTGACAGTGCCTGGCACGCTCTATATATCAAACCATGTTCTGCACAGCAACAAAGAGCAACCAGTATGTAAGACTATACAACAGTACATGTCACACTGTATGTAACACAACGCACCGCCTGGCCACAGGATGTATATATCAAGCTAATGCATAAAGACATATGTCATCCAGTGCATTGATTGTAAAGTCCAGTTACAGTATTACCAGTATACCACACTAGTTGTTGGTGGCAAACCCCTGCCTAACATATGTGCACATTAGTTAGTATAGGTGGCATAGTGCTGTACTAGACTATACATGTTGCTAGATATGCACTTGTATCCTGTAACACACATATGACCGAGGGCATGTTACAGACATACCCACACACACATCAGACATACATACAAGACACAAAGGTATGGCAACCCAGATGAGCTTTACCTGTGTACCATACAGTACTGTGTGTCAGTACTTACAAAACATTACGCCTGAGGTATGTAATCTGTGAGGACTACAGGGAACACACATAGCAGTGTTTCCAAGCAATGTGGACATACACCATACTGGGCTGTTTAGGCCTACAGCTTCAGGTAGTACTACAGTATATACGGGATTTGGATTCACCAGCAGTACCAATCAATAAGCATACATGTACTGCTTTAGCCTACAATGGCACACCCCAGTCCACACCAATGGACTACATCAGACCATATGCCATACTGCTTTTTCTGCCTAGCAATAGCATGCACATCTTTTGCTGGGATCAGAGCTAGGACACAAAATAGCATGACAGAAACAGTTTCCCACTAAGCTATCACACAGTTACAGAACCTCGACACATTCACCAACACATTCACCATCACACTCAGTCAACCTCACATAGCAATTATTGCAACAAGTACATATGGGAGTGTATCGGTTCATAGGTAGGTAATAGGCTATTGGCCCTCGGGCCTATAGAAGCCTAGCCATATGCTACCCTGGCCTTTGACACACATGTGATTTAATTTCATGTGTCCCTGTCCAGCAGAGCCACAGAGGTGATTCCCATGTGTATTTCCTATCTCCCATCCAATCATCAGGATTATTCATGATGACTGCTAATGAGGAACTTGGTTTGCCATTGACAGGTGGTTTGTTCCAGAGTATGGGATGTCTCTGAGATAGGAATCTATCCCTCCAGCATGTTCTGTCTATTGAGGTGACAAGGTTTAGGTCCCTAGAGCATGTAGCTCATAGGGATTGTGATCTGTTTATGTGGAGCATGTCTAATAGCTCTGGGTTTGACATAGCTTTGTATGTTAGGCAGAGGTCACTTCTGGGAAGGCGGTATGCAACACAGTCTAGCTGTTGGTTTGTGAGACGGTCTGCATAGGGCATCTGTTTTAGGCCAGTATTACTCTTTGTGAGGTATGTCTGTGGCCTTTCCAGTTGCTGTAGATGTCTTGTGAGATACATACCACATGGATCATTGTACTCTATAATGGGTTTTATGTGTGATGAGTAGAGGGGAACACTGACCTATATTTCCCTGGATGACACACCTTTTGTGATGAGGTGTGCCACATAGACAGATTACATGACTAGTGTGGCACTGTGATTATCAAAGGGAAGACTACTGTCCACCTGTGTCCCATGGTCTCTTATCACACTTTGGGTGTTAAGTAGACTACCACCTATGTGGTAGTTCATGGGTATGGAGTTTTTGCCAGAAGGGATGCCAATGCAGTTTCAACATTGAGCTTGAGTCCATGGCTTTGTCACCAGACATCTCATGCAGTATATATGACACTGTCTCTCTCTCATATATATATATATATATATATATATATATATATATATATATATATATATATATATATATATATATATATGTATATATATACATATATACATATATATATATATATATATATATATATATATGTACACATACATATAAACATCCATTGGTGTACAGATATATATATAGGCACATATACAGTCCACCTTTCATGGTGAGAATATCAATTATGCAAAGGTTGTGAGGTATACAGTTATGTAATAATATTGCACAGTGTTGTGTGGAATGCATTGAAGGTGTTCTCAGCCCATGTAGCTTTAGCAGGCCTCACTGGCTGCAACACTGCAAACCTGACAAATCATACCCACAACGTTTAACCACCACATGTCATATACTAGCACTGTATGCTGTCTTGTTTGCCACACACTACAACCTACATAGAAATATTCACATAACAACCTTCACCAACATATATATGTCCACCCTTCACAAACAGTTGCAGTATGTCCCTTGCTCTATGCACATGTACAGATGCTAATATATCTGACACAGACAGATCTCTCCGTATGTGTGTGCCATACACACACAAGATCCACACTGTTGTAAGTCTGTGGACCTCACGGCTGACCTGTTGGGCCTTGCTGAAACATGAACAGGTGTCACATGTGAGCACACAGTAATATTAGAGGGTGTATATATAGCTGCAAATGCTAAATTAGCATACTAGCCTGGAACAGCTGTTGGCATTGCTAAGCTACATGTTAATATGACTTTCATGCATTTGTTTTTCTGTCACATACATGTTTATATAACTGTATGCGCTACTCCCCCAAACAAACATTGTACACACTACTGTACAGAACACAGATAACATGGATCAGATGTTTGACATTTAATGCTCAACTACATATGCCACAGTCATATCCCACTGCACACAGCTACACACTGATTTCTCCATGGCACTAGTTATGCAGAGCATCTGTGCATAGATACATACTGCTGCCACATATGGATGATTCAAAGTATGTAGAGTACTCTTCAAAAACATCTACTACATGCCAGTAAATACATATCTGTTACATACATTTCCTTTGTATGTGTTTGTATTTGTCAGTTTTGTGTGTTTTGTATTTGTTATGTATTTATTTATTTTTTTAATATCTTATTTTTTTTAATATATTTTTTTTGTTTTAATATCTTTTTTTTTTTTTATCTGTTGCTGTTGCTGTTGTTGGTGTCTGTCTGTCTGTGTCTCTCTCTCTCTCTCTCTCACTCTCCGTAGCTGTAATGAAATGATTGCATGTGTGGACAGCAAGTACAGCCTGCTTTTATAGGTATCTGCAAATGTGCATGTGATGGCCTCTGCACCAATTGGTGTAGAATTGTACTCACCCCTACAAATGCTAACACAAGATACATGGGAGTATGTCATTTCTTTTCTACTTATACAATTAGCTGCCATACATACATAGTTATTGAGATGCATTCATCTGGCACATGAACTGTTTGTGAACTGCTATACTGTGAATATTAATGTACTCACTTCTGCACAGTTTGTGCTTTTTTATTGTTGACATTAGCACAGGATGCTCATGAAAACTGGACATTTCCAGTACTGAGTATGCCTACCTACATCCTTGCTGGACCCTGAACACACTGGTATTTTGTACGTTTGGGTGGGGATTGTCCTGCTATGATACTGTGTGGGGGTTGTAAAGTGCTGCTGTAACATTATTTACTGCTAGAATGTCTGGTTCTGTTATCATAGTCAAGTAATGCAATTCCACAACAACTGTTGGTAAAGTTCCACAGAACAGGTTTTGTGTCATGGCATTCCTATCTTTCCTTTACATTCATTCATTCTGATGCATGATATATATATATATATATATATATATATATATATATATATATATATATATATATATATATATTTCAGCAACAGCCTACTGTATATCTACTGTGGCTTAGTGGTACTTCATGCAGTCTAGTGTGTACAAGATCTCGGGTTCAAGACTGACAGTGGTGTTTTATTTTGCTGCTGAGCAGAACAAGGGTCCTCACATGCAGGGTGACCAAGGCACTTTTAAGCAGTTGTAAGTGGGTTTGCATGGGTTTGCGTGGAGCTTAGCAATACTTAGCTTAGCGCACACAAGGGCACACTCGCGCAAACCCACTAACTGCTGCTTAAAAGTGCTTACTCCTGCTAACCCCGCACTCATTTCTTTGAAAGAAAAGAAAATGGGGAGATAGAAAAGTGGTGAAAAAGGGGCACAAAGAGGGAAAGATAGTAGGGAAAACAACTCAGGATGTACAGGACGGGTGTAGGGAAGGTCCATAGCTGCCCATTTCTTTAACAGCAACGGCTATGCATATGCTAGAAATTTGGAGGGAAATTTTAAACCTTCCACCCCTGAGAGAGGGGTGAGGACAACAAAGTATGTTGTACTGCCAATTAAATATCAGTGTATGTGTCCAGCAGACATGTGTGCAAAAATGCGCAGCTATGTATGTGGAGTCATTTTTTTTGGGAGCAGATTGCCCTTTTTTTTTCAGGTGACAGTGGAATGTGGGGTAGGTGAAGTGGGTATATTTGGGGAGGTAGGTTGGGGAGGTAAACAGACAAGACAAACAAGATGCATACAGGGGCGTAATATGACACATGTGGTGGGTGAACGCCATTGAAGGGCAAGGATGTTTGGAAATCGCAAGCCCATGAGCCCACAGATGGCAACAGTGAGACTGAGATCCCCAACCATGGGCAGTCACCACTGCACCTTCACAGCCCAGAGGGTGGCTGAGCTGGGGGCTGCCTTGGAGGGGCAGGCCACATGTGCCTCAAGCTGGCGTAGAGGATCAGCGACTGAACGCTCGATCTCCCTACGCACCATGGCTCGGACTGTTCGGAGGGTGATAGGTGGCCCTCCTCCGGCCATGCTTGCATGGGTGGGATGAGCCCCATCCCCTGCAGTGCTTCCACCCGAAGGTGGCACAGGGCCAATGGAGGAGGAGGTCCCAGGCTGGGCACCGGACCTGCTGGTGCCAGGTGCCATCGCCAGCTGAAGTGGGACAGGTGGGTCTGCTGGGACCATATGTTCTATGTTTAGGAGGATTTAATGACAATATGGGTTGTTAATAGCCAACAGCGTTCCAAATTAGTTGTAACAGCATGCAGTAGTATTCCCATTAACCCAACACACCAGAGTTCCAACAGCTGAACAGCAAGCATAACACATGCAGATATAGAACAAGTGCGGACATTCCAACAGCATGCAGGATTGATTGGTGGCAACAGGCCACCAAGATTGTGGTATTTGAACAGGGCACATGCATTAAAGTAAATGCAGATATGTTTTGAGATTAGACATACCCATTGACATGTGGAATTGCATTGTTTATGCACATACAGTAGGGTGTAAAAAGATACCGCCATTAACAACTTATATGTACTTATAGTTTACACTGCATTCATATTGACTGCAGGTATATATCCCCTAGATGTATTATTACACTAGGCAATGTCCGTTAAATTGTGAAATGGGTTTTGCTAGTTCTTTCTATACCTGACCTGTATCTGACATACAGACTATCCAGGATGCAGATGTTACTGCTACATATTTATATATTTTATTTATATTTATATATCTACATATCTGGATGTGTTCAGGTGACATTATCAATTATATTTTAACAGCCCCCTACATTTCTAGCAGCATACTGACATTTCTGGGGAACACAATAACAAGCTACTCATGTACCAGATTAAACTATACATGCCAGCCATTAACCAACAGTTGAGGACTGTATATATGCTTAACAGCTACTGGCACTCCCTTCATCCACTTTATATTGTCCTACCCAAGTGTGGGTTGACAACGCTTATTACAACAGTACTATTTCTATAATGCAAGAGTACAACAACATATCGAGGAAAGTGACATGGACACACTCCAGGAATTATACCTTTATTACTTACATTACACACTTTTCTAGAGGCTCTCTTATTTATTTTATATTACAGTGCATGCAGAAGACTTATTCAAGATGTATTATACTTTTATTAGTGGGTTACAACACTCTTTTTCATGTTCTCTCACTTATTTTATATAACAATACATGCAGAATAATTACTAACCTGCCTGGTGGTGCAGCCTTAGCAGCCTATCTGCATAGGCTTGCTGATTCACAGCATGGACACCTGCAGCCGTGAAGTAAATGAAGTGAGATTGAGACATATACCTATCCATAATATAGACTACAATTGCAATTCTTACATACTTCATTCCATGGCTACCTACTCAGTAGTGGGGCATTTTGCATCCCACGGGCCTCCTGTATCCACTGGCTCAGTCGGTTCCCCTTGTGTCTCTTCAGGTCTGAGTAGTGGTGTCTGACCTGCTCACCAGTCCGAAGGACGCCTATAGCACTGGTAAGATCATGTGCTAGACTGTTCCAGGCTTCCGATTTGTATTCAGTGCCCTGCAAATGGCCCTGCAGGAGTCTGTCATCATGATTATGGATGAGGAGCCAAACCATCACTTTTGACTCCACAATACCCCACCGTTGCACTCCAATACCAGCCATGCTGTCTGTAGGTGGGAGCTACAACCAATTATGGCAAGTATTCCCACCTATGGGGCTTAAATATGCCTCATTTCCTGCACTTATTTGTGATTGGCCAGTTTTGAAAAATCTCAGCTGAAAGCACACCTGCTTAGCACTGGGTAAACTTTCATTAATACGTACGTGTGTGTTGAAAGTGCATGCATATTACAAGCTGTCATGGCTTAGTGGTTCAGTACTGTGATTATGGTGCACAGTATCCCGGGTTCGAGGCCTGTCATTGCTTTTTATTTTACTACTGGCCAGACTGGCTAGGAGGTGTGGCTGTGTTTAGCCGACTTTCCTCAACTTTGCCCAACATTGCTCGATGTTGCTTGATGTTGCCCAACGTTGCCCAACTTTGTGCTGGTTAGTACGGTGTGCAGCTCCATGCAAACATGTTTTGTTTTCACTAGTTGACGCGATGCCCAGCTCCACACAAAGCCATTGTGCTAGTTAAAGCAGTGCTAAGCTATGAGCAATTAGACTTAAATCTGCTTAATACAGGTAAACTTTGCTTAGCAGTGCTTCCCATTGCTTAAGTTACGTTACATATGCATTCATCAGTATGCATAATCAATTCACCTTCATATATATATATATATATATATATATATATATATATATATATATATATATATATATATATATATATATATATATATATATAAGATATCGTTCACTACTACATAGGCCATTTCAATGCTTTTTACTAAAATGTAAAAGATAAATGTCAGAAATTATTTTTCTATACAGGTTTCCCTCAGAAAATAGAAAGGGGAGTGGAGGGACTCGAACCGGGAATGCCTCCTCTTTGTGCAAAGGCTCTACCACTACGCTACTGCCATTTGGCTTAATTTGCATATAAGTTTCTTATTATCCTCTTCGATGTTTAAACAGCTAACTGTAGCTAGGCAATGGGCAAACCTGCGCAAACATGCGCAAATACAGGCAGCTATTTTGGGAATAATAAAAAAAAAATTAGAGTTTTACATTTTTTATTGTACAGGGGTTTAGAATGTGGGGGATCGTAGTGTTGTGTATGTATACATTTGAGCAGACTCGCTCATGTCATTTACATTTGATGATAGTGGGACTTGCAGGGCCATGGATTTTTGGACTGCTCGGCAGTCTGACATGCCCCCTGCACTCGTGCATGCTACGTGTTAGCCTTAGAGTTGGGTCAGCGCACCCTCATGAATATGCATGGCACTCTGATGTCATCCTCTTAGGCTGCAGTTTCCGTGTAAAACTTATTTAGTCTTACACGTAGGATTAGTGAATCCCGGGGTATGAGTTAGAAGGTCACACTGAAAAACCAATCAGAAAAAAACTAAATTAAAACTCCAGCCAAGCTAGAACTTCCAATGAGTGACCTCCCAAACCTCCTGTAACAGAGGCACATGGGATATATGCAAATGACCCTTATGAACATCAGGTGTTTCAGCTATATGGTGATTCTGATTGCCTATGACTTTTACATTTGATGTCGTTTTAATGGACAATTTCAGGCCAATAAAGACAAACCCCACTAGCTAGGGATATGCATATTTCGGCCTTGTTATGACCTCTTCAACATAGCATAAGTAGTGTGTTTGACTAAGCATAAGAAACACAGGGTTGTTATAACCAGCTGATGTCCATTATCATTAGGGTTACTGCAAAATATCCCAAATAACAAATTAAAACAAAGAGTTAGAAGGTCACACTGAAAAACCTGAAATTGTCCATTAAAACTGGAGTTTTCATTTAGTTTTTTTCAGATTGGGTTTTCAGTATGGATAGATTTTAGTCGGATAATAGCAGCTGTTTCTAAGTTACTAAGGAAAGCCAGGTCACATTCCTACGTCTCACCCCTGATGTAATGAGAAAAATAATTATGAATGTGAGACGTGTTCTGATATTGAGCCATTCCATGACAGCTCCAGTAAAAGATTACCTGTCAGGCAAATATTTTATGCCAAGAAGGTCCCAGAGAGCTGTAAACAAACCTTTTCATTTAAATGATTATATTTGTTCATCTGTCACGTAGTACAGAAAGCTAATAGTATTCTATTGTTTTTGTAGGTCATCTGAAAGTAATGCATAAGCAGAGCTGTTTGAAAAAATAAAAAAAGTTGCATAATAAATGCTTTTTATTTGCAGGTGTGACAGATTAGGGAATATTGGCACAAAGCATATCCACTTATAACTTTGTGCATATGCTTTTGTATGAAGAAAAATGTTTTAGCATTTGTTTTTAACTATTGCTACTGTATCTATTATCAGGGATATTAAGACATTTTTTTTTATTTCAGCTAATTAAGCATATTAGCAAATGTCATGGGTTCTGCATCAATAAGCCATATGTTATACCATACTAATGCAAATAGTGTATTATTTTGTAAGGGTATGGAGCACATTGAACTTTAGTCAACCTTTAAAAAATGATGTTGTATAATAAAGTCCAACTCAGATGCCTCATGGAAGGATTGCCAGTTTTCCCTGACAGACGTGACATTACCAATAAGTTAAACTTAAAAGTGAGAGTTTGGAAAGTTAATCTTAAAAGTGAGAGTTTGGAAAGTTGTCTAGCAGATGGTACTCAAGCAGGACTTTCTTTGTATGTGATATGAAGACTAAACAGCCATCTGCAGAGCAAAAAAGACTCATCTATCTGTGGAAGTGAGATCTCCTCATTCAAAAACATTCAAAAGCATGTGTGTTTCATGACTGGTCCACTGTAAAACTGGCCATTAGACGAAGATGAGTTTCATATAAAATCTGTAAAGTGAAGATCCATGAAGTGTGCCTGAAATGAATTATGTGGCTATGTCTGAGTAACGCTGTACTTGATTCTGGTTTTTTTTCCTAAAGGATGTCAACTGCCTCTTTCTACTTTTTAAAAAAAAAAAAAATTCAGAAAACATCAGATGGCTTTGTAAATTGACATATTTCTAAGCCTTGTGATGTGGCTAACTTATTAAAGTGGATTTTGCTATTTTCAATCTGCACATACTTTGTTATGGCTATATGCCTGCAAAATTGCATGATCACTTTGTGATACCATCCAGTGCATGCTTAGTGGACTACTGTTATAAATATTGTCTGTGACTGATGATCATAACACATTCATACACACACACACACACACACACACACACACACACACACACACACACACACACACACACACCCACACACACACATGCAATACAAGAGTAAATAATCTTGTAGCACATCGACCTCTATGGGAAACATTTGAGCAAAAAGATACAAAAGGATAACTTTGTTAAGCACCTCTCTGACATGAATGCTCAGACATATGAATGTTATCTTAAGTTCTACTCTCATGCTAAAGCATAACAGCAGCCTGTGCAGCTACCATAGAAGAACAGGAAGAACTTAAAACAAACTTAACATCTGTTAGAGAATGGGTGACCTGTAGATTGGCGGCCTGATTGTAGAACAATCATTCTCCATCAGGGTGTTAATCTACAGTTAATGCCTGCTAAAATACGTCTGCTGCTTCAAGGCGGCATATGCATATCAAACTGCTGTGGAGCTTAGAATGAAAATAACCTAATGGTCACTAAGCAGAGCATTTGCTGTTTAGCAAATGTAATATATATATCTATAATAAAAAGAAGGGTTTGTGTGTGAGTATACGCATGCATGTGAGTGAGAGTAACATCAAGCGAGCCATTATTTTACACTTGCTAAACAACACTTTTGCTGTTTAGTGAGTGTAAAACCTAAATGAAACAGAAAAAAGTGTGTGTTTATGTTTCTGTCTGTGTGTGGGTAAATGCATGCTTGCATGTATGAAAACAGGTTGTGTGCAAGTGAGAGAGAGAGTGTGAAGAGAGAACGAGATAGAGCACTGGCAGTAGAAGCAGTCAAGATGTTTGCATACCTCTCAGCCCCTTAGCTCAAGATATCTGGATAAAGCCTAAAATAAAGGAGGAACAAAGGCTCCAAATAGGAATACATTTTAAACATTGGTGTTATAAATTCATGAATTAATACTAGGATTTGTGTTAGCGTTCATTTTCTGAAGTTCAAGTGTATGTGTGTGTTTGTGTGTCAGAGAGATTGAGATTGATAGACCAGTGGCAGCAGCACATAAGAGGTTTGTATACCTCTCGACCTCTTAGCCCAAGATATCTGGATAAAGCCTGAAATAAAGGGGAAACATAGGCTCAAAAATAGTAACAGATTTTTAAATATTGTTCTTATAAAAATTACAAAGGAGTTTAAATAAAATGATTTTTGTTAGCATGAATTTTCTGAAGAAAATAAAGTTGAAAGTCAAATCTATGTCATTATTTATTGATTTCAATCCCAGTGACTGGCAGCAAACTACACTTTGGGAGTAAGGGATCAAAAAATAAAGTAAATATCTGGATATTTTTTAAAGTTTCTATATTTTGGACCTAAAATGCTTCCTTCAACACCAGTTACATATGCTGCATCAAATTTGAAACATTAGGAGGAGGAACTATTTTACATCAATAATATATAAAAATATAGTAATAAAAAAATTATAAGTAAGTAAGCAAAACACAACAATTTTACAGACAACCTATTCTCTAAGAGCAATAATGCCCTCCAGGGTATGCATTATTGTGGAAATAAGGCCATTCCAGAAAACCCCTCAGTGGTTGTTATTTTCACAATAACAGACACCCTGTTGGGCATTATTGCTTGCTTAGACACTTTGCTGTTACACTCATAAAAAAATGGCAGAGCAAAGAATCTAAAATGTAAAGCTCTAAAGGCCATTTTTTTCCTTGGAGGAATACTTCCATTCTGTGCATTATCTGTTCTCCCCATTGAGAATGGCTTAATACAGCACAATATAGTCAATACACGAGGGGAAAACTTTCAAATAAAATCTGTATAGCAAAGGTTCATGAAGTAAATTATGCAGCTACTTCTGACTGACCCTGATGTGAATTTTTTTACCCAGTAGGAATGCAAACCACTTTTTGAATGTGAAGATCCAGAAAAGATCAGCTGTGAGATGATTTTCTAAATAATGATATTTTCAAGACTTGTAAAGTGGACAATCCATTAAGGTGAGCACTGCCATTTTTAATCTGTGCTCCTGTTTGTTTTTAATTATATGCCAGCAAAATTCCTTAACCATCTGTGTGATACCACCTAGTGCAAGCAAAGTAAGCTTCTAATATATGTATTTGCCCAGTCATGACTCAGTGATGGGTTTTTGACATACGTCAAGATTCATCTCTTAAGGTTCACTTTACTCCATTCTGGTGGTGTATTCCTTGACATCCATGTCTCAGATACATAAGAGCATGGTTATGACTGATGATCTGATCATAATCCTCTGTGTTAATGAAAGGTTATTATGTAAGAATCCTCCTTACACCAGCCTTGGTTAACTGTTTTATACATAGGAATATTGATATAACACAATCCAACAGAATTTGTATCTATAGGGACAAATATAATGGTGAAAGATGAAGATAATCATGTCAAACCAATAATGAGAACTGGGGGAATAGAAAGCACATAGTACACAACAGAGTTCATCAGTTTCCTTCAAAATATTATTGTTATTAAAACAACATGGAAAATAACAATTATGAGCCACTCCATATAACATTTTCTGGAATAAATGCACAGCAGATGTTTTAAATGTAGTCCTGTCTCTCTTCCTCTTTGGACAGTTAGCAAACTGTCTCATGTGTTGTAGAAATCATCTACAGAATGGAATACTCAGAAACACAAATAATATAGCAGGAAGGTCTGACATATTTGAAACCTCCGACTACATCAAAGAATTATAAATGGATTGTTGAGTGTAAGGTCAATTTGTATTTTTGAAATGAATTTCTAGAAATCTAGCCTCTAGAGTGAATAATGGGTTACCTGATTCTACTCATCTGTATAGTGAATTGCAATGATTTGTGCCACTTTCAGGTCCCTAGATATGGCAGGTAGGTAAACAGAGTAGAACTAAGTACCAGTTCAGTGTATTCAGCTGCCTTACTGCATGCAGTGCTAAAAACATGATGGCTTCACCTCTGACTCTGTACTGGTTAAGGCAATGTACTTTTTCCCCAAACAAATGTTTTCCTCAGCATTCCAAGATAGAGCAGAACAAGAACTATGGAATGAAATCATCATCCAGAAAGATGCCATGAAGCAGACTGTAGGATAATATTGTTTATGAAGCAAGACTGAGGCAGTAGCCTTTGAATGAATTGGAAAGAAATAGCTTTGTCTCAGTTTAAAGAAAACATAAGGTTATATCCATAACTGTGTGTGTATGTATATCTCAGCACATGTACACAGATATGCATGTACATACAGAGGTAAAGATATAAATCCTTGCACTTTATATTTCAGTGATGTTCCATATCTTTTGTAAAGTGCACTGTTGTGTATTTTTTTTAAAACAAGGGAATTTATGGGCTTTTTTTTCTGTCTGGCAGATTAAGGCCACCATGGAGTTTTACTTCCAGCATGGATCATCTGGTGTAGAGTCTAGCTAGATGTAACCTGCATTACTCAAAAAGTATAGTTAAGAATGCTCTGTTTAAAGCACAGAATTATATTTTGCTACAGTAAAATCTGTTGTTTGATTTAACTTTTTAACAAGAGAGATGCATAAATATTGTTGAAGAAAATATTATTTTTGCTATTTAGCCAATTTGAGAAGTACGGGTAATGTCAGGAGTCTAAGCTATGAGTTTCTTAAATGCCTAATTTGTTGGATTAAAAGGTCTTTAAATCAGAAAAGTTCAACTTCAGGCTTGATCTGTTACTTATAAAGGAAGTAGAAATTCATGGCACAATGTAATCACTGTATAAATATTGCCTTTTATATTTTCAAGCTCAAGCAATTAAAGGTAATCACTTTCCTTTGTCTGTTTATTTATTTACTTGTTTGAGGAAGGCAGAATAGAATGAGGCCCATTTTTAGTCATGCTCTGTTTGAGTAATGGCAGAACAATTAACAATGGAAGCCAATTAATATGCTAAAATATAAATAATTTGGGTTGCTCAGCCACACATACTTTTAAATTAAGCATGGCCTGCAGCAACAAGACTAGCTCCAAATCAATAAAAATAAATTGCAACCACAGCTACTATACTTATATTATCTGCTAGTTTAGGAAAAATGAGATAATGTGTCTTAGTATATGGTGTTGTGTGTTGCATCATTCTCACAAACTTGTAGTTATGTAGCATTATATTAGCTAGGCAGCAATTAAGGAAATAATTGCAAATAAAATAAAGTAGCCTGAAGTACTAAAATCAGGAAGTTATTTCCTCTTCTGGGGGATCATCTAAATGAAGACCATGGTTATTTAAAGCACAAGAATCAATAAGAGATTATCCTGTTGAGTGTATCAAGCGTCTTTTTATAAAAAGTAAAGCTAGGCCCGCGAGATGCCTGCATCTTCAATGTTCTTTTTCTTCCAAAGACAGCCTCTTATTTGGATGGCTCTATGGACTGAATACTTTTAGAAAAAAGTAGCTATATGGATTATTGAATTAACCTATGTCTTAAATATTTGTTAACTACACAGGTTGAGAATGCAGACAGCTGGCCAGGGACTTCCCAAATTTTAAATTCTTGAAGTACCTCTGCTGTCACTGACATGCTATATTGGCCTACTGATTACCTATAGTACTATAATTATTGTTTGAGATGGTTTACTGGTCATCCCAACCACAAAAGACATATTAGAGAAAATTGAGGAGTGGCAGGTAGGACTGCTCAAAAGCTGGTGCAATTACACCAACAACTAAATGCACTGGCTAACATAGCTGGCAAGTGGAAGATGCTCTCTCTATGAATGCATTTAATTATCCTGTATTCCTAATTCAGTATCATTTGTGTGCTATGCCATTACAGAGAAGTGAACCTGAGTAGAATGGGCAAAACTCTTGTCATCCGAGCTGGTATGTGATGCACTGAGAAAGGACATGGGCTGAAATGAGGACATAAACCACAACAACTTGAAGAAAGAACTTCTGGTAAGGGGTGATATAACTCCTAAAGTGCAAGCAATTGTATAAATTGATTTTTAATCTGAATCAAATGCCCTGATATAGGAGCTAAAATATATTTTAAAGATTTGTCTTGAAAGTGATAACAAAAAAGTGTGAATTTTAGATATCTTAGTATTATGTTTAAAAGCACATTTTTTAGTAAAATAAGAACATGGGTATTGCAGAGAGATTGCTGAAACTCTGGTAAGCTAATAACTTCAGTAGATCACTTAAGTTATTAATTATATAATGTTTAAAATTTAGTTGTCTGTTTTAAGTGTAAAACTATTGCAATAATTTACCATATTCTGCAAAACAAAGGTCAGCAAATAACGTGTTAATTTTTTACATATGTGGAAGAGAAGTCACATTACTAAATTGTTTGCTACTAACAATGAAGAAAATCTGACTGGCAGAGATGTGAACACCGAAATGTATTATTTAAATGAAGTTTTTCACATTTCAAGTGATAAAGCATCTAGAATTATTGATGCAGCTTGTATGTCACCTTGCCGTAGCCAAAGTAGTGACATATACTGCATTTTTAGAAGGGGGCCAAGCTCTACTAACTTAAGGAATTATAATATCACTTATCATGGGCTTCTTGGAATATAAACATAAGATAAGTAACAAGTAAAACATGAGGTAGTATGCACTCATGTTTACAAAAAAGTGTAGTACCTTGAATTTCAAGAAATTCAGAGAGGTAAAAGTATTTTATCCAGTGGTTGTAACTCTTGGTATGGCTTACAATGTAATATTAGGAACAGTCTTTTCACACGTTAAACATTATGGAATATGTGGATGGAGGGAAAATAAATAGATGCAGTGAGGCAGGCTGATATACTCATTCAGTATAAGAACGAATGTATCATAAGGATGAGGTCAATGCTGTGGCACACACATATATACTGAAGCTACACAAGGAGACTGAATTTGGTTGTGGTAGCATATATATATGCCTGTATGTGTGTGTGTATAAAAGGAACATGCATCTTTAACAGCAAAGTATGTCAGTATAGTAGCTGAAGGTGAACTATAAGCAAACTCGGAAGTAAAAGTCAATGCAAGAAAAAAGTCACTTCAATGACTTACAAAAAGAACTAGCACAGAAGTTGAGGTATGGAAGATGGAGAGTACCTAATAGAGGATGCATGGAATAAGATAAATATTAAAATAAACTACACAGGAAAATGCAGAGTTTTGAGTCTGTTTCTAATAGTATTAATTGGGATATTAAAATGAAAAAAAAAAGACTCTGTGTAACAATTATTTGCTACCCAAGGAAGAAGTAAAATTGTTGATACATTTTTCTCTTAGGTTCATTTGCAGTGGAAGGGCAACATATAAAAAGGAAAGAGAGAAAGAAGGTAGTATAAACTCACATTAAAATAAAGATAGAGTGAAGAAAACACTTAGGATCCCTGTGTTAATAGTAAATTACAGTATAAGATTTTTTTGTTGTTTAGAACTTCCTCTTGTAGGGGAAGCTATAGAATGAACTTCATAGTCCCCATATTTAGTGGGAAGCCAGTACTTCTACTTTAATGGATATTACTGAAGAACATAACATAAAATTAGTGAACTTATTCATAAAATCACATAAAAAATGGTAAGGTAATGCATTAAATAGGATGAGAGAACAGAAACTGCTATTCAAATTATAGCTTGCTACAGATCACCCACCATGTCCCAGGATCCCCACTCCACATTCCTGGAAACACTGGGAGACATAAAGGTCCTACCAAACACCCTGATATTGGGTGATTTCAATTACCCAAGCATTAACTAAGAGAACTACTCAAGTACAAACTCCCTTGCCCAACATCTCCTAGAATTTATAAACTCAAACTCCCTGGATCAATTGGTCAACACCCCCACCAAATGTGACAACAGATTGGACCTGGTCATCACCAACATGGGCGACTGGTGTTCCACACTGGAGGTCAACCCCTCACTGGTTAGATCTGACCATAAACTAATCACTCTGGATATCCACATTCCACCACCAGCCCCGGCCAAAGAAACCACCGTGAAAAAACTTTCAAAAGCAAACTCCACATTACTTAAGACCGAGGTGGGAAGTTTCAAAGCCCCATGCTGTGGGATAACGCTGTCCAAGCTGCAAAATCCTTTACTAATCCACTCTATAGGCACCTACAAGAATCCATGGATTGTGCTATCTGAAACAAAACCAAGACTCACTCCTCCAAGAAAAAGAAACCAGTCTGGTGGATCCCTGCCATAAACAAGCTATACAATAGAAGGAGGAAACTAGTACAGAAAAGAGTAAAATCCCAAGAAGGGAAGACATCCCTGATCAGTATCAGCAAGAAACTACGTTCCCTCATAAAATCATCCAAGGCTAGCTTCATAAGAAAAATTGCCGTGGACTCCAAAGATAACCACAAGGCATCATTTAGCAATGTCAAGAATCTAAGTGGCAATTCTCAGATCTGCTCGGAGTTAGTGCAGAATGGCACAAAATACACTGAACCGACTGATATAGCCAACATCCTGGCAGACAGGTTCAGTGCAAACTTCACCCCCCTCTCAGCCTCAAAAGGGCCCATAACTATACCAGAAGAATGTAGTGCCCCTGAAATCACAGAAACTTAGGTTAAAACAGCCCTCTCCGAAGCCAAAAACACAGCATCAATGGGACTGGACTATGTCCCAGGCTGCATCCTACATGAGCTCAGAGATGAACTAACCCCTCACCTAAACACACTGTTTAAACTCAGCTTCTCCACAGGCTATGTGCCCACAGAGTGACACACAGCAATGGTTATGCCACTCCACAATGGTGGAGCCACAACAGACCCCAGGAACTATTGCCCTATAAGGCTGACTAGCTTGATCTGCAAAGCTATGGAGTGCATCATCATGGATCTCATTAACAGAGACATTGGAAACCTCCAAACACTGGACCCTACCCATTTCGGCTTTGTTAAGGGCAGATCAGGCCTCCTAAATCTGGTGGACATCTTTGAGACAGTTGCCAAGGCTATAGATGAGAGAAAGGTGGTCCACACAGCCACCTAGACCTTGCAAAGGCCTTCAACACCATTCCCCACTCAGGTATTATAGACAAGCTCACCAGCCTAAACATAAACTCCTACGTCACGATATAGGTTGCCAACTAGCTCATGGACAGAACCCACACGGTAAGAGTTGCAGGAGCTAGGTCTGATTATAAACCGGTTACAAGTGGCATTCCCCATGACTCAGTCCTAGGACCCCTCCTGTTCAGCATACCCTTCTCAGAGGTACAGGCAAGCACAGGAGGACTATGGCTGACCAAGTTTGCAGACGACTGCAAACTAGGGGCTATAACTGACTCTCTGACTGACACAGACATCCTCCAAAAGGGTCTCACTGAGACAGATACCTGGTGTCAAAACTATGGCCTCAAGCTAAATGCCAAAAAAGTGCATAGTCCTCCCCTTTGGAAAAAACAAATTACCCACAAACTACCACATAGGTGGTAGCACCCTAAATACGGAAGACATAATAAGGGATCTGGGGACTCAAGTAGATAGTAACCTCTTCTTTGATAATCACATTGTCAAAGTGGTTAGAAAATCCTTCTATGCGGCCCACCTAATCACAAAAGGGTTTGCATCCAGATCGAAAAAGGTCATTGGGCCCCTCTGTGCATCACTCATCAGATCCATCATAGAGTACAATGCCCCATTTGGGATGTACCTTACAAGACACCTGCAACAACTGGAAAGACCACAGAAGTACCTCACCAAGAGGATCACTGGCCTCAAGCAGATGCCCTATGCAGTTCGACTGAAGAAACTCCAGCTGTACTCAGTTGCATACCGCCTACTCAGAGGTGATCTCTGCCTGACATACAAGGCCATGTCCAACCCAGAATTGATGGATATGCTCCACCTAGAGAAAACCATATCCCCTCAAGCCACAAGCTCTAGGGATCTAAACCTCACCACAACAATAAATAGGACATGTTGGAGGGATAGGTTCCTGTCCCAGAGACTTCCTATGCTCTGGAACAAGATTCCAATTTACATTAGGCAGAGATCCTCGCTAACTCGCTTCAAGAGAAACCTTGACGAGTGGATGGGAAACAGAAAGTTTATCCCAGGGATCACTTCAATGGCTCTGCTGGACAGATGCACATGGAACTAATCTAATGGGGCAGCGAAAGCCAAAACATTCTGACTAGACTTATAAATGTCTTCGGGCAGATAGCCTAGTACCTACCTATGAACCTATGAACAACCATGACTGTAAAGGAAGTCGGCGAAAAGGATGTTCCCATTAATTATTACCCTTAGTCTGAATTAAAAGAGGCCTTCTTAAATTAAGTAAAGAATATGAAAAAAATTCTACATGAATTCCTTGGCTTCAATCTTTTAGGACACTAGTAATGAATTTAACCCATACTTATTTGTTGGGAAGTCACATTGCGTTCAACAAAACTATGGCAAGATTATTAGATTTTGCTGGCCAGGTATAATGAAAGAAATATACACTTTCTATGATTCTTGTTGTGAATTCCTGAAAAGTGTATTCCATCCTGGTTGTAAAAGTTCATTCATCCCTTAGTAATGCACTGAGCTGCAAATTTTCCAGTATTGCCATTACTTGAAGCTGAAACAAAGAGTACTGCTAAAGAACTGGTGCTCTTTTTCTTTACAGAAGATATTCCTAAAGATGCACTTAATGGCCAAGACATTTCCTTTATGACAGTATTATTACATCAGTTATTTCATTGTTTTAAAGTCAAACAATTGAATAACTCAGTCTGTCATCTACAGGCTGATGAATTAATAGGCAGGTTTAATAATACACTGAAATCCATGCTAAGAAAAGTTAGTGATGCAAGTGGAAACAATCTGGCATTAGTTGTATCTCCTTTACTAATGGCATTCAGAAAGATGCCACAACTTTCATATAGGTTTACTTGATTGAACTTTTATAAAGTAGGACTCCTAGATGGCTCAGTTACATTGTTAAAAAATTGTGAAGAAGAAGAAGAAGAAGAAAATACACCATTTCACAGTGGGAATGAACACTGAATTGATTTAGAAGATAGACTAAACATGTAATGCCCATATTAAGGGAGCTCATTCAGAGATCCAAGAAAATGTAACAGTGAGATTATGGTAAAAATGCTTAGCTTAGATAATTTAAAAAAGGAAAATTGATGTCAGGGCTAGTGCTTGTCTTGGAAAAACATTTTCTGGCCAAGTAATAAAGTCCAGATGAAGTGGTCTAAAGAATAAATGCACTGAATTATAAGTTTATGCAGCCAGGAAAGAGAAAGAGGAAGTAACTCATCACATAAATGTACTGAAGCCAAGGGAAGAAGAATCAATTTCTGCAGTGTGACTGCAAGCTGAAGTTCCTTTCATTAAAGATTGTGGAGACTTACCTGAAGTGCTTAATAAAATCTTGAAGTACAGCTAGAAGAATCCTTATCAAAAATGTAAAATCAGGAAGTAATACATTTTTTTATTAAGAAATAAATGAGTATTTCCAAAAATACCTGAGTTAATTAAACTATTAGAATGCAATAATAACAACGTGTACCTCGGTAGGAAAAAGTGCTCCCAAACAATTGTTAATGTAAAATATTGTAAACCAAAGCCGAGAGTAAGTAAGAGAGCACAGCAGATCAATTAACCAGGATTCCTTGTTGAATAAAAAGACTTAAATTCACAGTTCCAAAGACAAACACCATGTATAATATAGTGCTGCAGCTGATGAGCGCTTTCACTCACAAAATGAGTTTCTTCAGATCAAAATCAATTTCTCTTACTTACTCTCGGCTTTGGTTTACAATATTAGAATGCAATATCGAAACAACAAAGTCAGGCATTATAGAGTACAAAAGTCACATAAATAGTTACTATGGAAAGAAGTTCAAGTCATTCTCAAGCTAAGTGAGATAGAAGAGTTGCAGCCCAATAGAATTAGCTCTTAAACCTGATGGAAAACTAGATATTGTAATGACTTTAGGAAATTACATTGCAGCTCAAAGTGATGGCTATCCCATGCCCAGAACTGATGAGTTGATAGAGAACCTAGGAAAGAACAGATATTTGACAACACTGTCTATTTTTTTCCTGACAACACTGGACTTGAGAAAGCAATACTGGCAAGTAGAACCTATCCCTCTTCCAAATAAAGCTAGCATTTATAACTTTATACAGGCTAGTTCAGCATACTAAATATCAAAACAACAAACAGTCTATAATCAAAAACATATACAGGGGCATGGTCAAAATAG
Source organism: Protopterus annectens (assembly GCF_019279795.1). Lineage (NCBI taxonomy): Eukaryota > Metazoa > Chordata > Ceratodontiformes > Protopteridae > Protopterus > Protopterus annectens. The sequence continues at coordinate 3,775,615 of NC_056742.1, read as the reverse complement.
CTAACTGACAGCAGCAACTAGTGAAAGCTCTATATCTAAGAGCTTTTCTTTGAAAATATAATTAAAAATTAAAATTTGAAGATGCTTGCCATCTAATTTCATTGATTAATAGTCAGAGAAAAGATTTATAGCCTCAGGTTCTTCCAAAGAAATAGTTTTCTTTTTGTCAGAATTTCAACTGTTTGGTTAAGAAATGGTACTTAGGATACTTGTTTTAAAAAATATATTCAATCAATAGTATCTAGGACACAGGATATATTACCTATAATAAACAAACTGCATACAAAACTAGAATTTTTTCAAAGAAGAGACCAGAAAGAAGCTTGAACATTTTGAAGCTATTGTGGAACAACAAGGCACACAGGTCAGCAGTATGGAAGAGACATTAAATGATCATGAAAGCAGAATAATGCAAATTGAGTCTCAGACTGAATTTGTTTTAAAACAAATTAACTGACTTGTAAAAAACTTGATTATTTAGAAAACAGACTGAGACAAAATAACATTAGAATGTATAATATACTTGAAAACTATGAGAGAGAGAGACAATATAATAAACTTCTTAACGACCTGGTTATATAAAACATTAAATTTACTTGAAACTTAATCTTTTAGAATTGAAAGAGCACATAGATCCCTGAGAGTACCTTCTAAGAAGGAAAACTCATCACTATGCTCAATTATAGTTAAGTTCATGTCTAGCTTAGAAAAGGATCAAATATTAAAAGCAGCATGGTCCATCCTACTTATTAAAATAGGTGAACATGTAGTCAGATTTGACAATGGCTTTTCCAGTAAAGTAATGAGTAAAATAAAATCCTGTTTACCAGTGAGCAAGGGACTTAAAAAAAATAACAGTATTAAGCCACTTTGTTTTCTCCTGCAAAGATCAAATTATTCCTTTCTAAAGAAACCAAAATATTCAACACACTGGATGAGGCATCCACTTTTGTTAACATAACTCTCAACCTTCCATGTCCAAAATGAGGAGCACTAGCCCTCATAATGTGGAACAAATGGGCAAAATGTGGGACACATACTAATGGCTTACTAACAACTTTAACTAGGAAAGTCATAGGATGGTTAAAATCTGCTGGTTTTACTTATAAAGAATATATTTTAATGAATTAATATGATTCATTTCTATTTACAATGGATTTCACTTAAAAGAATTCCTAACACTGAATATGTGACAGAGTCTTTCAATGTGGAACTTTGAGGAACTTCAAAGAACATGAACTTCTTAAGACCCCAAATGAGGTACGTTCCTCGTAATGAGGTACACTTGAGAGGTATGTTTCTTAATAGCAATAAAATCCTTAATACTGAAGAAATGGCATGTAACAGTATATCTCTGAAGAGAAAGATTGAGCTGAATTCTTAGAAAACTTCTTTTAAAACGAAAAAGCCTAAAAACAAAGACTCTTATTCACTGATTGCTGAACTATTTTTTATGAAACAATAGATTTGCCTTTTAAGTAAAAGGTATGTACTGGAATTTAAGCATCCAAAGATATGTATGTACATATTTTCATGAAGAAAAATATAAAGGATTCTTCCAAAGCAATATTTTTTTCTGCCAGAATTTCAACTGTTTTAATATATTTATAGTGAAAGACTTAAAATATTTCATTTAACTAAACGTATGTGTGTTTCTAAATGTTAAACAAATGCTTCTGTAAGAAAATTTCTTTATATTACAAGCGATAGAATTGATAACTTTAAAGATATTTTGTTTATTCAACATCACTTAGTATGTGCATTGCTGAGTTAACTGAATGTCAGAGTATTAACGGGAAGTATTAAAGTGCTGGGTGATTTTGTTCTCCTTGTTCCTGTGTGATGCATTCCTTAAACAGGTCATTTATGAAACAACAGATTCACAGAGAAAGCTTGAGAACAAAAGAATGTTCCAGCTCTTACAATGCTGAAATCCTCCCACCTTGAGCTGTGCTGAAGAAAATCTTGGTCAAAGTTCATTACTGGTGTTTGTGAAAGAAGAAATAGAACTTTCTAATTTTTTTTTTCTTTTCTGAAGTACATATGTGAATAATATTCTCAAAATAACACCTCTTTTCTTTTCTTAGAAATGAAGAATTGCTAAGACAATTTAGTAATGTTATAACATACAATAAACATAATAAATAGTAATGTTGCAACATATAATTTGTTAACATGTTACATATTAACTGATGCTGCAGTGTTATTAGCTTTAACTATACATATTAACTGTATATATTAATTTAAGGAAGTGAAGTTTGATGTTTGTTGTTGATTAGAATAGCTTAAAAGAACTACGAAGAATAAAAAACTTAGAGAGGAAATTAGCAGCTATTATGAGCTGTCATTTTCACATGCTATAGCCAGATTCTAATGTCAGCATGTAAAGCTTAGATCAGAGCAGCAGTTCAAAATGGCTAAACATGCATATTCAAATTAAATAAGCAGGAATTGTTTCATATATAATCAAATTGCTTGAAATAGAAGAGTAAACATCTTATAAATATGCATATACAAGGAATGCAATATCTGCTATGTAAGGTTAATAAAAGAGCAGTATCAGTAAATTAATAAATATGTATAAATACTAAAATATTTAATAGAGAACTGATGATTAAATAGCTCTTTGATGGGAGATTTTAGAAATGCAAGATATGTAGAATAAGGAAGAATACTAGTGGGAAAATAATACAAAAATATGTTGAAATAGCAAACTGCTTTTAAAAAAGATGTCTATTGCATATACCTGCATATGACAGAAATTTGAATATACATGCACAAGATGTGATATACCTACATAGAAAATCATATAAAATATTTCAAAACAATATGAATGCTGAAATTTGAAGCTTGGCCATTTGAACACTGAAGCTTTTTTACATGTTGAATGTTATTAGATTCAGTAAGACTCCCTGAAATAATTTACTTAATAAGTCAAACTTAAAATGTGAATGTTTTATTGCTTAATCAGTACACTTATTTTGATAGAAAGTAAAGCAGATTTTTCAATATATTTGAGGCCAGGAAAGGAAAATGAGATTTAAATTGAACACTTTGTAAGTTTAAAATTTTTTTTTTACTCCATACAAATAGTAAGACATTCTCTTTGGCCTCAGTAATGTGCATATTTTATGAAGTAGTTTAATAAACTAACTTTTTAAAAATATTTTGATATTTGATGTTTAAGAGTATTACAGAAAGTTGAAATAAAGGCACTTGTTCTTTAACAACTAAATCAGAGTTTTTTTAGAGCTATAAAATATGTGTATGTCTTTTGACATGATAAATATATACACACATTGATCTCTATTCTGTATTTTAGTTTAGTATGGTAAGATTACCTATGACATGTAAGGTTACATATGTCTTTAATTCTTCAGGTTTGACTATGCTATACTTATTTATTTAGGGACCTAGTTATAATAATGTTGAATGAATGAATAATTTAGGAATATTAAATGGGTAAGTTATACTACTATTACATACATAGGTATAAAGTATGCTATTTGTTAGATTATTTTATGCCTATGATTAATAGAAGAGGATTATTAAATGTGTATGTAGTAATGGAGGAATAGTTTAAAATGAAAAAAAAAATATATATATATAATTGAATGAATAGTCTCTTATTACTTTGAACTATATATAATATTATAATAATTATTTGTATTTCACTGTAGCTTTTGGCTAGTTTTTTTAGATTAAATTTTAGTTATTGCTGGACAGAATGATAGCTTAACAGTTTGACTATTGAACAGGCAAACTAGGAACTTTGGTATCCATGGTAGGTTGTGTTTTACTTGTATTATAGACAGTTATAGTTGTAGATTTGTTATTGTTTTTGTTATTTTTGAACTTTAGTAGTTTAGTTTATAGAAAGGAAGAATTCAAAAAAATCTGGAATGTCAAGATAATGTCAGAGCATACCTCTCAACTGTACAGATTTTCACAGGATGCCAGGATTTTAGTCTGATAGTTTTGGTCTGTTTCTCATAAAACTGTGGTTTTCTGGCAAGTCATTAAAAGTTGAAGTTGGGAAATAGTGACATACATTTGAGTTTCATATTTCATGCCCTTCAGAAAAAATCATGCTTATATAAAACCTGTTATTCTATCAAATTTCTAAGTTTGTAAGAGTAATATTTAAAAAGTTTCCCTATTTTTGTGCCTTTAGCTCCCTCCCCAATTATTCATGGCTTTGTCCATATTTTTTGCTGTTAGAGGTTGAGAGGTATGTGTCAGAGGACTTTATTAGAGTCTTAAATATAATTAAATGAATATACTGGATAAATGTGACATATTATCTTTTAAAATAAATTATTTTAAATTCACAGAATGGTTATATTTAATATGTTATCTATTAATTTAAATGGACTAAATAATGAGAACAAAAATGAAATCATTAATGAGATATCTAAAATCAAATAGATGCGACATTATATTATTGCCACATGCTCACTTGATAGATAAAGATATACAATACTTTAATATTTAAATAAGTTAGGCTATGGAGTGTTATAATCTGCTTCTTTCAACAAAAAGAGGAGAAAAACTGGTATAATTTGGAAAACAAAATCCACTATAATGCTTAATATCATGTAATCCTTTAATGATCCTAAGGAAATGTATACATTTGTAATAATTAATTATAATGACATAATCTAAACATTAATTAAATTTTACTGTATCCCTGTAGGTGCAAGTGCAAAGATCACTTAAATTTACTACAAAGTGATTAGAAGGGTAGTTGAATTTTAGCAGGGGATTTTAACTGCATATCTGGTATAGAAGCTACAAGTGAAGAGAAGAAAGCTAAAATGCTGGCATCAGCTAAAGCACTGTACTGTATATATGGATAAGGAATAATAGTTTAGTTGATTTACTAGTAAAAGCAGTAGATAAGTTGTTGTTCTTCAGTCATTATTCTTATGCACATGGGATGCAAACTAGAATTGATAAAATGTATGCCTCTATAGATTTCCTTAACAAAATGAATTATTTTAAAACTTTGCCTGATCCTCTATCTGATCATAATACACTAAGCTTTAATATAGTAATGGAAATAAGGAAAGTTCAGATTATTTATAGAATGCCAGTATATATGATGAAATTAAAAGAGTTTTAGAGTTACCTTAAGGAAACAATTGAGGATTTTTTTTATCTTTGAATGATAATGGTCAGGTTAGTAAAGATGTAGTATGGGACTCTGTAAAATGCATAGAATGGAAAGAATGAATGAATGGCATAAACAGTTGTCAGGAATACAAGATGAAATGCAGAAAGCGAGTATAGAACAGCAAGCAAATAAATTAGATAATACTGAAATCATAAAAAAATTAATGGCAGAATATCAGTTTTTTAACACATAAAGTCAAGATTAACTTAGAAAAAATAAAATTGCATAGTTATGCAATGACTTCAAAAATGTACATAGATTAGCCAATAGAAAATGTTAGGAAAAAAGGCACAAATCAATAATATCCAAAATCCTCACATTAATAAACTTGCTTCAGAAATAGATTAAATGCTTAATAGATTTTAAAAAATTCCATTAGGATATTAGTAAAGATAAAAATAACAATCAAGATGATTATAAAAGTGATAGTTATTTAAAGAAAAAAGTTACTTGTAAATTAAATGTCCAACAAATATTTCAGTTGAATAAGCCTGACAGAAGATTTTTTTAAAAAAAGTAGAAATGTTACAGCTCCAGGGTTAGATGGTTTAAATATGGAATTATATAGTTTGTTTACTTTAAGTATTTTAGAATTACTGAGTGACATTTTAGGACAATTCAGGGTGAAAAAATAATTAATTCTTCATGAAAATGTTCTGTAATCTCACCTATACTTAAACAAGGAAAGGATAACAAGTTGGTCTCCTCATGTAAACTTATTTCATTATTAAATGTAGACTCTAAAATATTTACTTCCATTTTTACCATAAGATTGGGATATATAGTAGATTAATTAATAAAGATGAAACACAATTTATAGTCAATAGATTAATGTGTGATAATATAAAAAGGGTAGTAACTATCCTATATTTAGCAAATGGAATGAACAAGAAACTGGCCCTGATTAGCTAAGATATTGAGAGGGTCTTTTATTCTGTAGATTGGAACTACTTGTTTAAAATTTTAGACGTGTTTGCATTTCCAGAACAGTTTATTGGAATTTTAAAAAACCTGAAACACCATAACATATGTTAAACTTGGATTTTACATTTCTCAAGAATTCACTCTAAACAAAGACACAAGACAAGGGTGTCATTTGTACCTTTTATTATTTGCGTTAGTTATCGAAACCTTAGCTAATAGTACAAGAATAAATGTAAAAGTTGATGGATTCTCAATTAATATCGACCGTCAATCTAAAATACATCTTTCTGCAGATTATATTTTACTAACTGTAGGAGAGTTAAGTTATTTGATTGAAGAAATAGCAATGAAATTGAAAAATTACAAGAATTATCTCTACTAAAATTTAATAGCAATAAAACTGAAACTTAAGTGTTAAATCAATTATTAGATGGTACATTTAAGTATAAATATAAATATAATTGGGAAGGAAAATAATTATAATATTTAGGAATAAAAATCTATCCAGATGTGAGTAAGATTATTAATAATTTTGAAAAAGTAAATGGAGAAGTATTGCTTCTTATTAAACATGCAATGAATACACACACACACACACACACACACACACACACACACACACACACACACACACACACACACACACACACACACACACACAAAAAATATATATATATATATATATATATATATATATATATATATATATGTGTGTGTGTATGTATATTGCATTCAATAGCTTTAATAATTGATAAAAAAACTTTTAAAGAAAATGGAAAAAATGTTAACTTCATTTTTATTGTGCCCCAAAAAGCCAAGAATTGCTTATAGAAATCATATAAGATTATGGGAATATAGTGGTATTTGCTTTCCAGATATATAATCTTATTTTATTGTTGCAAGTTTTAACTATATTATCCTCTGGATAGACTCCACCTACACTAGTCAATGGAAAACCATCCAAGAGCAGATTATACTAAATTCTTGTAATTTTTTTAAACATGATAAATTAGAAATATGCAATAGTCCTTTCATCTGGTTAACACAATTTACCATTGAAGGAAATTCATTTCAGTCTTTAGACTCTGCATATATGAAATCAGTTCTTAAAATGATTATAAAATATGTTTTTAAAAGTCCATTAATATCAAAAGCAATTTTTTTGCGTTTTCTTAGTGCAAATACTGCTAGATTTAACTCAGAACAATGTTAAAATTAATTTACTAAAAAGCAATGGATTGGTATTATGATCTAATTGCTTTGAAAAAGGAAAAGCTAAGTCCCCACAATATTTAATGAAAGAATACAAGTTGAATGAATCTGCTAACCAGTTGAAATTATCCATCGGTAAGAAATTAAATGAATTTGTGGATAACATAAGTGAAGAGGAACAGAACATTATTCCCCATTATATGAATGCATGAATGCTGTTATAGAAGGTCAAATGACATACAAAGGAAGCCATGCCCAAGCTATATAATCTATTATTAATAATAATAATAATAATAATAATAATAATAATAATAACAACAATAATAATTTCAATGCAAAATTCCAGAACTTTTTAGATAGTGGTGGATTGAGTGACTCAATAGATTTTAAGAATAAAGTTTTCATATTTAAATCAGTTAGTCAAACCTCTTCAAGTTTATACTGGAAAGTTTCATGTGGAAATATATACATAGAATGTATGCTATTCCTCATAAAATCTCTAAGTTTAGTTAATTGACTTCATCAGTTTGTTGAGATGTAGCAAAGATGTAAAAGCAGACTGGACACACATTTATAGATTGTGAAAAATTAAATGTATATTAGGAAGAGATAAGTACATTTTTTAAGGGGTTGTGGTCTGATAATTGTTCTTTAATTAGATCAGTAATACTAATGAATGTTCCACTTCCTGTATCAGTGAAAGCCAAAAAGCAAAGTTTTCTTTGGGCTCTCTTGGCAGTTGCCAGAACAGTTATTACAAAAAAAATTGGAAATTGAACTTAGTTCTTATGTTCAAAGAATTTTTAATTTTTAAATTTAACAACAATACTATGTAAAACTGAAAAAGAAGTGATCAGAATAGATCATAGTAAGACCTTTAGTTGTTGGGATAACCTTGAAATGTTGCTATTGAAATAGCAAGGTCCCTGATCTGCTAATTCAAAATCTCAAGTTTCAGAACATCAAGTTCACAATCTCTGTTCAGAATTTTGAAGTTTTAAAACTTCAAACGTATGATCTTCGATCATATGAAATTCAAAGGTTTGGACTTTGAAATTCTGAATGTAACCCAGATATATATATATATATATATATATATATATATATATATATATATATATATATATATATATATGTATATACATATATATATATATATATATATATATATATATATATAGATATATATACACACACACATATATATATATATATATATATATATATATATATATGTGTGTGTGTGTGTGTATCTATATCTATCTATCTATATATATATATATATATATATATATATGTATATATATATATATATATATATATATATATATATATATATATATATATATATATATATATATATATATATATATATATATATATATATATATATATATATATATATATATATATATATATATATATGTATATATATATATATATATATACATACATGCATACACATACACACACATATATATATGCGTATATATACATATATATATACATATATATATATATATATATATATATATATATATATATATATATATAGTCCAAAAAGAATTGGATCAGCAGATAAAGAACTGTACAGGAATAAGATAAACAAGTTAAAAAGAAAAAAAAAGTGCATTCATCATGCTGACAAGCATAAAAACTTTAATAAAACAAAAAAACAAAAAAAAAATAAAATCCATAAATGAACATCAGGATAAGCACTTTTAGGGTACTAGACCCTTTTTCAGATCTGCGCTTATCCTGGTGTTCATTTGTGCATTTTATTTATTTGCTTTATTAAAGATTTTATGTTCATCAGCTTTGTGAATGCAATAGTTTTTCTTTTTAACTAATATATATATATATATATATATATATATATATATATATATATATATTTATAAAGAGAGAGAGAGAGAGGGAGAGAAAGAGAGAGAGCCTGATACCCGTCTCTGAGGTTACAGAGCAAAATGCAAAAAAAAAAAGTCTGGTACTATAAGCCAGATCATTTCCCCACCTCCTCTCCCTCAGTACTAAGTAGCAGAGGAACATTTCATTAAAAAAATAATTCCTTTTTTGTTTTTAATTGTAGCAAGTTGCTTGCTACAACTTATCAAACATCAAGCACTGAAGTGCATGTCTCTAACAGCATTCAGGAATGCTAGTACAGAAATTTGTTCCCCTTAACACATTGTACTTGAGCCTGCTGTCCCATCCAGCACAGTCTCGTTATGCCTTTGAATATATATATATATATATATATATATATATATATATATATATATTCATGTACTTAACAGTATTACTTATAATTCATTGTACCATTTTCATTTTTGTCTATATGGAGCACCAGCTACCATTCACAGGTTATTGAAAAAACAGTAAGGATCTTCTCATGATGCTGCATACCTGGATAAGGTTTTTTTTTCTTGCTCAAAGCACAATAAGACTTGTCTGTGGAATCTGCAATCTATACAGGAATCTGGACAAGCAGTCTTGACATTGATTGATAAAAGAAGCAATTTGGGCTTGGTAGAAACCAATGTGTAATACCTTATGGTAAGGGGGTAATAAGACCACAACTAGAAAAATCAGAAAATATTGAAACCGGCCTTTGTCTCCAACTAAGTGGCATATGTATGCTTTATTTAAACAGTGTGAATACCATAGAAAATTTGTGTCTAATTTTATGGCTATTATCAGTACTCTGACAAATATGACAAAAGAGGGAAAACATTATGTCAAGGGGCAATTGAGAGCTGAAGTAGATAGGATCCTTTTTTGTTTATTAAATGTTCTAAAGTCTAGTCATTTTTTTTGTCCATTCCTCAACCAATGGATTTTGGATTCAACTTTGGCTCTGCAGCTCAAGCTCTTCCCCTTACCTATAATCCTTCTCATAACTTGAGTTACCTCAGATCTCATTTCCTGTTCAGCACATGGATGTAGTCAACCAAAGTTCAAGAGTTACTTCTTTCAGATAAATGTTTTTTTTGTGGTATTTAATAGTATCTCAAGCTATTCTCAAGCTATTCTAGTTTTTTTCTTACCTACACTGTTTTCTTTTCTATATATTTATATGTATGTATTAAAAAAATCATTATTTTTTCTTTTTACTGTTCTTCCTTACAGGCCTCATGGCTTGCTTGTTTCCCATCAAGACTGCTATCTTTTGAAGGAACTTCTCTAGTTACATTGTTGGTATTCTCCTTTCTCCTTTCTCTGCTTGTATACCATAGTTTCATAGTTTCATAATTTAGTACTAGGCCCTGCCCTGGGGCATTTGTAAGCCTAGCCATAGTGATGTGGCTTTCGCCACCCCATGAAATGGTACAAAAATGCACAAAAATGCACAGAATAGATTTAGAATACTGTGCCTCTGTCTAGTAGTGACACAATGAAGGCCCCCTTAAATAATAGAATTAGTTTACTGTGCCCCTGTCTAGCAGTGACACACATGTGACCCCTGGGGTAAACTTACGATCTCCCATCCACTCATCAAGATTTCTCTTGAAGAGAGTCAGTGAAGGGCACTGCCTAACATGAACTGGGATCTTGTTCCAAAGCATGGGAAGCCTCTGGGTTATGAATCTATCCCTCCAGCATGTCCTTTTCATACTTGTGCCGAGGTTTAAGTCTTTAGCTCTCGTGGTCCTGATGGATTTGGATTTTTTGAGGTGGAGCATGTCCATCAGATCCTGATTGGACGTGGCCTTGTACGTCAGGCAGAGATCACCTCTGAGCAGGCGGTATGCTACTGAATAGAGCTGGAGTTTCTTTAGTCTGGCAGAATAAGACATATGTTGGAGACCCTTGATCCTCTTGGTGAGGTACTTTTGTGGTCTCTCCAGCTGTTGCAAATGCCGGGTGAGGTACATACCAAATGGGGCATTGTACTCAATCATGGGTCTGATGAGGGAGGAGTATAGGGGTACAATGACATCCTTGGATCTGGATGTGAATCCCTTCATGATGAGGTGTGCAAGGTAGAATGTTTTTCTAACCACTTTGGCAACGTGGGTATCAAATGAGAGGTCGCTGTCGACTTGGGTCCCTAGGTCTCTGATTACTTTTTCCATACTCAGTGGGTTGCTGTCTATAGGATAATTTGTGGGTACTTTGTTTTTCCCAAAGGAAATGACTATACATTTTTTGGCATTTAGTTTAAGACCGTGACTCCAGCACCAGTTGTCCGTTTCTGTGAGGCCTTTTTGTAGGATGTATGTGTCCGCTGGTGTATCGACTATGGCGCCTAGTTTGCAGTCATCTGCGAACTTTGTCAGCCACAACCCTCCCATGTTTGCTTTAACATCTGAGAAATAAATGCCGAACAAGAGGGGTCCCAGGACAGATCCCTGTGGGACACCACTTGTGACTGGCTTTGAGTCTGACATTGCTCCAGCGATTTTAACTTTATGGGTTCTGTCCTTTAGCCAGTTTGCAACCCATCTAGTGACATAAGGGTTTACGTTTAAGCTGGTGAGCTTATCTATGATGCCTGAGTGGGGTATTGTGTCGAAGGCCTTAGCCAAGTCCAGGTAGGCTGTATGGACTGCTTTGCCCTCATCAATGGCTCTAGTGACTGTTTTGAAAAAGTCAACCAGGTTCAAAAGGCAGGATCTGCCATTTACAAAGCCAAACTGGGTGGGGTCAAGTGTCTGCAGGTCCCCTATGTCTCTGTTTATGAGTTCCATAATGATTCTTTCCATAGCTTTGTAGACCAGGCTGGTTAAGCTTATGGGGCGGTAGTTCCCAGGGTCTGTAGAGGTACCCCCTTTGTGGAGTGGGACCACTGTTGCTGTACGCCAGTGTTTAGGTACATATCCTGTAGTAAGGCTAAGGTTAAATAGCATTTTTATGTGCAGGTTTAGCTCCTCTTGGAGTTCACGTAACACGCAACCAGGGATACCGTCAGGTCCCATTGATGCTGTGTTTTTAGCTTTGTTGAGGGCAGTTCTCACTTGGACATATGAGATGACAGGGAGATTACATTCAGCCATTGATTACATTCTTCTATTTCTTTGTTTTCTAGTATTTTTTTCCAGAATGACCAACATGCCTACTTGTTTCAAAAAATGATCTTCCAACCAAGAATGTGTTTATTGCCTTGGATCACCCTGATCATTCTACTTCCTCCATTTTGAGTTTGTTTCCTCCTGAAATAGTTTCCAAGCCCTCAGATCCATCTAGTTCCTCAGATCTCATGAGAGCCAAATCTAAATCACCAGTCCACCACTTCTCTAGTTTCACTCTGGAGCTAATACCTTTTAGGATCAATTCTCCTTTCTTACAGGAGACCCCTTGAAGGGCTTCCAGAACAACCTCACCCTCCCTTAATCTCTTCATCCTCTTCCCAGGACTCCTATGTGGACAAGTTCCTCCATGGCAGTGGGGGCAACTCAAATGTTAGATGTCACCCTCAAGGTAGAGGAGACCCACAAAACCAAGTCTTCAGAGGTCCTTTCTCTGAAGTCATTCCAGTGCTCCTGAAACATTGCCCAACTGTTGTACTCTGAAAGCAGTCAGGGGGCACTTATCTCTGCATCAGAAACCTGGACAACCATCACTAAAGAGACTTGAGCGCAGAGGAGACCCACAAAACCAAGTCTTCAGAGGTCCTTTCTCTGAAGTCATTCCAGTGCTCCTGAAACATTGCCCAACTGTTGTACTCTGAAAACAGTCAGGGGGCACTTATCTCTGCATCAGAAACCTGGACTACCATCACTAAAGAGACTTGAGCGCAGAGGACCATATCTATGCACCTAATCCCTACAGCCCCCCCCCCCCCCAGTCATCCCTCAAAAACCAATGACATTCCACCCAGTCAAAGGAAAGCAGCAGGTACAGAAATAGAAAAATTGCTAGCTAAAAGAGCTATGCAAATGGTCTGCTGACAAGCAAGGATTCACAACTTACTAGAGGTTCTTTATGCAGTCAGATAGAAATGGGGACATGAGACCTATCTTGGATCTCAGCAGTTTAAATCAGTACATCAAATGTTCTAAGATGATTGAATGTGATTGATAGATCTCCAGGATGTGTACTATTACATTAAAATAGGCAAGCAGTGTAGGAGATATCTCCATTTCCTGCTGGGAACCAGCCACTACTAGTTCAGAACCCAGCCCTTTTTCCTCACCACAGCCCACAGAGTGTTCACCAAGTGCATGGCATTGGTTGCAGCTCAATTTAGACTGCTAGAACTCTGGGTGATTCCATATCTTGATGACTGGCTCCTATATGCTCCCAGCAAGTCTCTACTCATTTAAGCCAAGGTCTACTTGCTTCAACTATGTCTTCAACTGAGCATCACAGTAAACTATGATTAATCTCATCTCTTTCTCACTCAAGTCCTGGAGTTTATTGGTGCTTGTCTGGATACAGTGACACTAATCACAAGTATACCTCAGACAACAATAAACACTTTAGCATCCCACATCCTCTCTCTCTTCCTTTCCTGCCAGTAAGGTTAGTATTGCAGCTCCTTGGATCTATGGCAGCTTCCTTAACTCTAGCACCTCTAGCAAAGTATTAAATGAGGGCACTGCAGTGGATTCCTGCAGTGCAATAGTGAATAAGATGACATTGATATGGATTACAAAGATTTACAAAGAACACATAACCTGCTGGATCACTGCAAAATAAGTTTCTCAGGGATTCCATTTAATTCTTCCACCACCCACAGCCACAGTAACTAATGACATCTCCCAGTTAGAGTGGATGGGCATTTCTTATAATGATGGTCCAAGGAACTTGATCTCAGTTTCTGGTCAATGGTCACATAAATGTCCTGGAAATGAGGGTAGTCCTGTTAGTGTTGTAGGTATTTCAAGATGCTCTCCCTCCAGGATGATTGCCCTCCAGATAGTCAATATATTGGCAGTCTGGTACATCAACAAGCAGGGGGAGCCAGATCCATCCTCTACTTTGAAAGGCTTTGAAAGTTTGGCAGTGGGCAATCTCTTCTGGATGCTTTCTTTTGGCAATCATATTCAGCAGAAGTCCAACATGCTAGCAGACAAACTGAGCAGGTCCATCTTACTCCTGCACAAACGTTGCAGGAAAAAAAATCATCAACGGGACTAGCCATGCTGTGATTTCTTCATTTCCTCTCTTATCTCCAAGTGTAGCAGGTACTTTGCTTTTATCCCTCAGAGAGGTGGCCCCTGTAGACTCTCTAATTCATGATTGTCCTCCAGTCTCCTATATTCATTCCCTTCTGCACTTCTTCTTCCCAAATTTCTTCAGAAAGTGTCTCACCAGAAAAGCAAAGTAATCCTTATTGCCCAATAAATCCAAATGCAGGCAAGCCGAGTGAAAAACAGCTCCAGTAAAAACCAAGAAACTCGTACCAGTGAAGCAATAAAGCCACAAGGTATTCCAACGCAGTTTAAAAAAAACACAGTTTATTGCCACAAACACTGAAACTTATAAGAAACTGTTTAGACAACATAGGAAAAAAACAGAAGGCAGTGTCAATGACTTCACATCAGAAATAAGTACTTGCGAAACATTCCACTTATGTTGTGCTGATGATCAAGGCAGTGTCAATGACTTCACATCAGAAATAAGTACTTGCGAAACATTCCACTTATGTTGTGCTGATGATCAGCACAACATAACTGGAATGTTTCGCAAGTACTTATTTCTGATGTGAAGTCATTGACACTGCCTTGTGGTTTTCTCCTATGTTGTCTAAACAGTTTATTATAAGTTTCAATGTTTGTGGCAATAAACTGTGTTTTCTTTTAAACTGTGTTGGAATACCCCGTGGCTTTATTGCTTCACTGGTACGTGTTTCTTTTTACTAATCCTCATTGCCCCATTCTGGCTTCGATGAGTATGGTTTTCCTTCCTCTGGCCTAATCTAGTGCATCTCACTTGCGTGTTGATCCAACCCAAGATGTCCTGTTTCATCCATCAGGGATGACTCATCTGGACATTAACAGCATGGTTTCTCAACTTCCAATGATGGCTAGACAGTCCAGGTTTTATTCACCAGTTTGACACATCCTCATCTCCACTAAGAAGATAAGAGAAAATGGAAAAGAATCTCTCCTTAGGCTGTACAGAGAACATTAGATCCCTTTTTAGCACCTATTCCAGCTATTCTAGACTTTATTGCTTACATATTCAACAGTAGAGCTAGTTATTCTACAATAATGATCCAACTTTTGGCCATCTTGAATTTTCATGTAGGAGATATGTAAAGCCTTTTTCATAGGTCCTTTTTTACTCTAACCCCATATAAAGATCCTACTATTACATGGGATGTAACAATGCTTCTTCAAGCCCTGACTCAGCCCCCCTTTGAACCAACTGCCAAGGTGAAGTTAAAGTTTTTGTCTTGGAAAACTATTTTTCTGGTTGTGATAACATTGTCCAGATGGGTATCAGAACTCCAGGCTCTCTCTTTCAAGCCACCATATCTGATCTTTCACAAGGACAGAGTGTCTCTCCATACTAATACTTCCTTTCTAACTAAGGTGGCTTCAGAAACAGCTATAAGTCAGTCTATCAATCTCTATGTTTTCTTTCCAAATTTTTCCATCAAAGAAGACTACATGGTATACCTTTTGAATGTTCTTAGACAGCTTAGAATATATTTTCAAAGAGCAGAGAGACGATTTCAGAAATCCAGACCAGCTATTTGTTTCCTTTCCCAAAGTCAGGTTGAGTAAATCAGTTTGAAAGGAGACTTTGGCCAATGGCTCACTGATTTCAATTCCTTTGCCTATAAAACAAAGGGATTGAAACTTCCTAAACCTCCTAAGGCTAGTTCCACCAGATTAGTGGCCACATCCTCCACTTTTTGGTTCACAACTTCCTTAGATGACATTTTTGTAGCTGCCACTTGGTCTAATACTCATACCTTCATTGCTCAGTACATACTGGACATCTTGTCCAGAATTAGGGCATAATTTGGTTTGGCTGTACTCTGGAATATCCTTCCTTGAGGACCACCCTGGGGTTTCTCTAACCAGGGACTCTGCCCCATCAGGTGAGGAATGGACAAAAAAAGACAAAATTGGATACAAAAATTATGTACTCACCAGAAAATTTTTCATCCTTCCTCAACTTCCTGCCCTCCAACTCTCCTCCTATGTGAACGTTTTTACTTTCTGGTCTCCATGTTTAACCTGAGGAGTGTTATGTTGCCTGCCTTCTGATGAGCTCCAGTCCTTTCCCTTTCTTTCCTTGATGTCTAACTAGAATTTTATTGGTAATTAGACAGTATTATTACTCAGTATTGTGCTATGGGTAGTATTATATGCTGAAAATACAGCAAACTCACTCTGAGGTAATTTAAGCTAAAGTGTAGGATTACGGCTTAGAGGAGGAGCTTGAGCAATGGAGCCAAAGTCTACAGAAGTGGCCAAAATCAGATTCGAGAACATTGGTTAAAGAAAGATGAAAACAAGACAACACAGATGCACTGTTATAGTGAGTACATAACTTTTGTTTCTGAGCTTGCATTACTGACTCATTTTATTAAAGAATCTATATAATATGAGGTGCATTAGAGGCAGTCTTGGGTACAGTGCTATACAAAGACATTGAAAGTGATGGGCATCATGTGTGCTGTAGAAGCAGAAGATGTATCAGCCCAAACATGAGATATTCCACCATTAAAAGAGTGTGCCTAGCTATAAAAATGGACCTCCTATGCATTCAATGGATATTTGTTAAGCAGGTGTTTAAGTCTGGTAACAGATCAAGCTTCTTTGTAATGAATTAATAGACAAGCTGATGGCAATACAAAGATGTTCCAGTGGATACTATTCTTCCAGCCCTTCCAAAATGCAATGATATACAGGCCTAAACTAGCCATTTGAAATGCATGTAGGCATTGTTGAGTTTTTATAAACCATTGGTATAAGTTCAAAAGCTCTGTTTGTTTTTTTTTTTTTTTTGCTTAATGGAATGTCATTGTAATGTGCATATTCTGAAAAAAGAGACAATTTGCCTTTGTGAGTGTTGCATCAGGCATGTACATTCTGACAAATAGGTAGACAGGTAACAATCTAAAATTTTCAGATAGCAATTTGGTGATGGCTGTTCGTCAATTCTGTGTAAAAGAAAATAGCCTGAAGGTCCTGAAAGTCTGGAACTGTGAACCTAGTTCCTCATTTGAAAGATCATCTCAGGAAAGACACTGGAAAAATTAACTATGATAGTCCAGTTGTGGCTACTATGTAGAGTGTACTTTGTGGAGTTGCATGTTTATAATGACAGTAGCTGAGCCAGGGAAGGTCTGCATCTTCCTTCTATGACCCATATTCTGGTTGGCCTGGGAGGAATGAACATTATTGGTAGCACGTGTGTAAAGCTACTGTGCTTATTTTGTTTTGAATATGATATCAAGGCCAACATTTTTGCATGTGTCTAAACAGCATATATATCCTCAAGAAAAATAGGTTATAAATCAAAATTCCACCATGGATCATACACAAACCTGTTTCCCAAATCAGAGTTCTACATTTCAAATAAAAAAAAACACACACACACTAAGTTAAGCATGTACATGTGCCCTAATACATACAAAAGAAAGAAAAAAAATGATGCATACTGAAATCATGTTCCTTTAAAAAATGATGGCGCCAACTATACAACTATACTAAACATCATCAGGTCTACATCTGCAATATGTCTCCAGATGGACTAGAAAAGAAGTTCTGTAAAGGAATAGCATTTGGAAATGGCAACACATTTTTTTAAATAGATTGTAAAGTAACAATATACAATTTTGTGTGAGGATATGCAGGTTAAGCCATGGCTGTCTTGTTTGGTTACTCAGATTTTACACTTATGGCCAAACCACACCTACCATAGGTAAATCAGGCATTATCTACACCTGGACATTATATATTGCACAACCCTAACAAAACACAGACATATTCCAATTGTACAATTACACAGAAGTAGAATTTCAGATTTACTCTGCAAGATCAGCATATTATATTGAATAAAATGTCTGAGACACCAGAGGCTTTACTACAGCACACTGGTAAGATCTTTGAGTCACTTGATATGTTTTTTTCTGCAAACTATAACATTAAATTCCATTATTAAAGGAACAGTAACTAATATGTTACATCCTCCTTATCACAGCCATGGCTGTCTCATCTAGTGCCCTGTGTTGGTCTCTTGAACGTGCGTTTCACCCCAATGTTTTCCTATGGCATGGCAGCCAATCCTCAAACCTCTCATCTCTTCCAGTAATGTGCAAGAAAAAAAAAAAAAACTTCAACTCAATCAATCACACACCACTAAGTCTGCACCCACAGCTCCCAAATGGAAAAAAAATAAGAAAAAAAATCACTGAACTCAAGTGCCTTTCTGTACTGATATTTTGGTACAGAAACGAGCTTTCAGTCATGCATTATGCACCTTAACACTTTGCCCTAGAGCAAATGCCCACCTCTGCTATACTCCTTATTTTAAAAAATAAATGCTTTATTAGTTTGTGTGCAATAATTTGTATACTAATTTCTCATGTTATGGAACATTTACACATATACTCATTTGCAGCATGAATTATAGCAGCAAAACATATGTGTTGAGTATTTTGGTGAAACAAAGTCACTGTGTCAAGTAGGCCTTTTGCTGATTTTACCATCCTTGGGATATTCAACTTTAAGGCAACGATTGATTTGAAGGCTTCAGAAACTGCGCCTCGTTTAACATTAGGTATACAATCCTCTCCTGTATTTTATTTGCAGAGAAAGCTTTATGGACAAAAGCCATCAGAAACATGCGAAAATGATTGGAAATTCATACCTTCAGGTATGATGAAGATGATGATTGTGATGATGATGTGTAGTATATTACCGGAAAGAGCAAAGGATAAATAACACCAGAAGTTATGATGCACGTGGATTAAAGCTGAAAAAGATGTCCATCTGCTGAGGTACTCAGAGGCGAAAGGGAAGCCTTGCCGGAACGAACTATACATTACTGGAATTTTGAAGGTAAGAAATATAAACCAAGGTAAACTTGACATGGATAGGGATAAGATGACAAGAATATGTATATTGACATCTTGGGAATTAGTGAACAAAAATAGATTAGAACGAGTTATTTTATATCAGTTACTCATCAGGTCTTGTAGAAGAAATGGAATGACTCTCATACGATAAAAGAGTATCAACCACAATTTGTAATATGATCTCAGTCACACACTGAAAGGCAAAACATTCAACATTATAGTGATAAACGTTTGTGCTTTGACGACAGAGGATGAAGAGGAGGAGTACCATTTTTTTAAGTATCCACAGCACCTTCTGGGAATAGAATCAAAAAGCATATGCCATTCATTGTAAGTGAAGGGAATGCTAAAGATGATAGTATTAATTGAGGTGAGATATAGTGGTGAGATATAGTGCTAACATTCCATCAAGATAATCCCATGGTCATAGCAAGCACTCTTTTAAGAGTCTAAGAGATTATTTTGCACACTGATATCACCAAATAGTCAATACTGAAATCAGGCTAATATGCCTTGCAGTCAAAGATTGATGAGTTTTATATAATCAGCAAAAGAAAACCTGGAGATGGCTGTGGCTTAGGCCATCAACTTCTTACTACAAAGTTTAGCATGGAATTAAAGAAAATCTTTGAGGCCAGTTCGATATGAGTTCTACAATATACCAAGTGAATTAGAGCAGACTTGTGGCATTTGACCTGGTGAATTGAGAACCTTAAGAAAAATTAAAGGGGGCTGGTGGCAATGTCCAGTAGGTAATGTTTGTTTACTGGCAAAGTCCAACTGGGGCAGAGCCCATTTCCAGTGGAGGCCTGGGGAGAAACACTCCAGATGCCTGTCTTTGGAGTGTGGGAGAAGCCAGAGTACCAGGTGGAAACCCACAAGAATGCAAGGAGAACATGCAGACTCTACACAAAAGGCACCCCAGCAAAAAATTGAACTGGAGCACCTCTTGTTGTGAGGTGACAATGCTAACTGCTGCACCACTGCATCGCCTATGGCTGACTGAGAAGGCTATAGAAGTAGCAATGGGAAGCAAAAGACAATGAAGGTACAGAAAATTAATTTAGATTGAATGCAAAATTTCATAGAATAAAAATAAGCAATATGGAGGCATATTTACATGAACAGTGCATAGACTTGGAAGATAATAACAGAATGGGAAAGCCAAAAATATCTCTTTAAGATAATTGGTGATATTAAGGGAAATGTCCAGGTAAGAATAGGCAGGTTGAAAGACAAGGACCATTGAGCCATAACTGAAGAGAGTATATAAAGAAGTGGTGTTAGGAGTGTACATAAGAACTGATTAAGAAGCACCCTACCATCACTGATTCATACAATGGTATCTAGAACCTGGCATCCTGGAAACTGATGTTAAACTGGACCTAGAATCATTTTATTTTCTGATTCAAAAAGATCAGTGCTTAATAGAGCATTATTGATATGCCAGCAAATTAATGGGCACATATACATGCTCCAGCAGTATATGGACTGAGAATTTCCAGATGCACAAGCTGATTTTAGAAAGGGCGGAGGCACCAGAGGTTAAATTACTAACATCTATTAGATAACATATACAGCAATGGAGCACCATAAAATTGTTTTCATTTTTCTTGAAACTTTAAAGCATTTGACTGTGTGAACCATAAGAAATCATGCCAAGTTCTTAGAAAAATGGAGATATTAGGTCACCTTATTTGCTTCTTGAGGAATCTGTAGGCAGAATAAGAATCAACAGTTAAAATCAAACATGGAATAACTAACTGGTTCATAATTGTATAAGAAGTATGATAATGCTGTATACTGTTACCCTATGTATTTGATTTGTTTGCTGAATATTACCTGTGAAATGCTTGGTTAGATGAATCAAATAATGGAATTAACATTGGCAGGAGAAGTATTAATAGCCCTTATATGTACTGTTAGTATGATACCACTCTAATGGATGAAAATGAGGAATCATAAAAACTGTTTTCTAGTCCTTGCAAATAGTTGGAAAATGATGTATTTTATTTTCCTGTGCTTCAGAGTGATCTTCAGATGGTGATAGCCATGAAATTCAAAGATGATTGAATCTTGGAAGAAAAGTTGTGTAAGATCACGATAATATTTGTCACACTGTCAGCAAATGACCATTCGATCAAAAGTATGGCTTTCTCAGAAATAACATATGGCTTTGAGGATGGACTATAAGCAAGGCTGAGTACTGCACAGTTGATTCTTTTTAACTGTAGTGTTGTTGAAAGCTGAGAATTCTGTTGAATGAATCTAGACTATTTTCTGGAACATTTGAATAAAACTAAGACTCCTATGCTTTAACCACATAATGCAAATATAGGATTGCCTAGGAAAGACACTAGTGTTGGAAAAGATCAAAGGGAAAAGGAGGAGTGGCAGGGGTTGAAATGGATAGGCAGGATTGTGTATTTATTTGCAGGAAGTTAAACATGCAGTTGTTAACAGACATGCTCGATGTACTAACATCCTTGAGATCAGAAAGAGTTGGACTTGACTAAACAATAAACACAACAGTCCTGTAAACCTTCATTTCTTTCTCCACACAGTCTCTGCAACTCATCACTTTGCTTAGTTTCACTACTGGTAACTGAACTGAACTCTTTCAGTCAACAATAGGATTCTTTTTATTTTGAGATGGTGACGAGAATAAACATGAATATTAATAATGGTGCCTTAGCTCTGTACACATTAACAGAAGAATCAGCCACTTTGGTGTTCATCTGCTGGGTTTTTGTCAAGCTAGCTTGTGCTCATTTTGAAAATCCTTAAATCTTTTCATTGAACACTGTATAATCACATTTTTTTAGTATCTGAAATAAAGTGCAGTTAGGTAAGTCCTACTTACCTATAATTGTAGATGTTCGTAAAATGCAATGCCTTATTTGCATATGGTTATGAGTGCTCTGCCACCCTCCCTCTGACAGACTACTAAAGCACAGAGTCTCTCCCACTGCCTGTCTGTGGGTGTGATGGACCAATCCCATGGCAGTACATGAACTGCCTTACAAACCCACAGTTTTCTAGGGTCCGGCAAGAAGAAGAGATGGAAGCACAAGCTTTGCAAACACCCCTGTTCAAATAACAAGACCACCCCCCCCCACACACACACACACAAAACAATAAAGGTTGTAGCACTCAGTGGCAACACAAACATCAAATGATATAAATTCTAATATGTTGTGGTGGGTGGGTGCTGCCAGTAAGTCAGTGTGTTCTATGAACATCTACTGTTTCAAGTAAGTAGGACTTACACAACTGTACTATATTCAATAGACACACTGTCTTACTGGCATATAGGTCAAGTCCCAAAAATTACCCAACCTGGGAGAAGGAAGGATAAGGGGCTAGAAGCCCCTGGAGAATGGTCCCAGTGAAGTCGGATCTGGAGCTAGGAAAGGCATTCAGCTTATAGTGCTTCATAAAGGTATGGACAGAGGACCAAGTTCATGCATCAAGAATACTTCTAGAGTCCACTCTTTTTGAATATGCCATTTTAGAGGAAAATACCCTGGTGGAATGTGCCTTTACCTTGCCTAGATCGCATTGTCATGGTTGGTGTATCAAAAAACACTACCAGAGGACAAACAACAGGCAGTTTATTTACTTAGAGGTAGGTTGACCCTTCTTTGCCCCTGTGTTGGAAATAACAAGCTTTTAATCCTTCCTGAAGGGTTTCATTCTGTCAAGGTAGTACCTAAACAGCTTATAGAAATCCAAACTATGAAGTATCCTTTTTCCTTTATTCTTAGGTTCTAGGAAGAACTCAGGGAGGTTTATAGCCTGACTAAGAGTGAATTCTAAGACTATATTCACCCTGAAAGAGGGGCTAGTATATAACAGAACCCTATCCTTGTGCAGAATAAGGTAAGGCTGTCCCACCATGAGACCTTGCAGCTCAGAAACTCACCTTGCAGATGTCAGAGCCATAAGCAAAACAATTTTCCACATTAAGAGCTCCAGCTAAGCATAAGTGTCAGGTTCAAAGGGTTGAAAGATTTTTTTCTAGGACATAGTTGAGATTCCACAAAGGAAGAATTTTCTTGAGATGGGGTTTCATTAACTGTTTTACCAAAAGAGAAGAAGAAGAAAGAGGGGGATCCATTGGCAGATAGGCAAAAATAGCCTGCAAATTTACCTTAAATATTGCCAACAATCCTGAAGTACCTTCCACATGTATTTCAAGGCCAGAGGAATATTAACATCAAGGGAACTTTTGTTCCAATTTAGGTACCACTTAGAAAATCTCATCCATTTGTAAACATACTATTTCTTACTAGCAAGTTTCTGCCCCCCTTTAACACCTGTTGCATATCATCATGAAGCAAATCCCTAAATGGCATCCAGATTGAATCATCTATGCTATCAGATGTAGTTGTTCCAAACTGTTGTTCACTAGTTACCCCTGAGATTCTGTGAAAAAATCCAGAATGTGAGGAAGTTTATGGTAATTGTCCTTGGCCAATACAATTAGAAAGTAGAACCAAGATTGCCAGGGCCTATAGGGGGTCATTGCAATAATGTTTGACATTTCTTTCCAAATCTTTAGAAGTACCTTGTGAATCAGTGGAAAGTGTGAAAATACATTTAGGAACATTCCCATTCAAGGGAACAAGAAGGTGTCTATCCACAAAGCATGGCTGCAAGAATGTCTGGAATGAAATTTCTCCAGTTGTCTGTTTTGAAAGGAGATGAATGTATCTATTCAAGTTGTTCCTCACATCTGGACTACATCTGAAACATCACTGCCTTGAGCTGCCACTCATGCAGATCTGCTCAAGTTCTTCTTAGTCTGTCTGCCACAGTGTTTTACTCTGATGGGATGTATGATGCCTGAAGAGTCAGAGAATGCTGCAAAGCCAGCTCCCAGGCCATCATTAGCAAACACCACTGAGAGTATGAACTCTTATCCCTTTGATAGTTGAGGCATCTCATCACTGTGGTGGCAGTGCTGTTCATAATCACAAGAAGAGGACCTGGTGTCCATAGGTGGTGAAAGACTTTCAAATTATGGATCACTACCAACATTTCTTCAGTACTGATGTGCTGGCATGTATCCTTGGGCCTCCAAGTTGCTTGAACATGCACATCCATAAGCACAGCTCCTTAACTGAAATCGAATGAATCTGTCTAGACAGATTGCGCCGGAATAGATGTGAAGAAGGGAAGACCTGGGTTCACAATCTGCTGTGCTCTCCACTAGTGTAACTTTCATCTGATGAAAGGCAGCACTGGTAATTGGTATTCAGAGAATGTAGATGCTGAGTCCAACAATTTTACACATGCCATTTAATGTTCCATATGTGGAGATGGGAAAGTGGTAAGATCTGCAAGTCATCCAAGTAAGGAAAAATATGAATGCCAAGAGTCTGGCAGGGAGCCATTACCAGAGCAATACACTTGGTAAACACTCGTGGTGTAGAGGGTAGTCCAAAGGGCAATGCATAGAACTGATAAAGTGAACCAGATATATTAGTGGGGAGGGTTTGCATAATGACTAAGGTATTAACCTTATAGATGCAGGGTACAGGGTTTAATTCTGACCTCTGATTATTGGCTAGGCGTATAATAATTTATAGGATGATAGACTAGTATTTGCCTATGAACCTATGAATAAATTTCAGATATCTCCTAAGCAAAGGAGATACGATGATATACCTTCTTCAAGTCCAGGGTCATCATGAAGCAGTGGTCCATCCAAAGTGTAAGAACTGTCTGCAGGGTGAGCCTCTTGAACTGGGGGACCTTGGTAATTGTATTCAGAAGGATAGGTCCAACACTGGTGTCCATGATCGCTCTTTCTGGGGACTGCAGGGAGCCAAACCATGGCATAGTCAAAGGTTGGAAGAGGTGACCATCCTTTTTAGGAACAGAACTCTGTCTTGTTAGGTTTGGTGGAGTTCTCATCCTGTAATTTCCTTTTGTTGCCTTGGTTTTTGTTCAGATGGGACTTCTGTTTGTAGGTCTGATGAAAATGAGCCTGCTTATTGGGGAGAAACTTGGGGATATGGAACATTTTTTACTGGTAAGGTCAATGGGGACACAGAATCAGGGTCCTCAGACAAGGAGCCTTGAAGGACAGGCATGGCTGAGCACACCCTGAATTTCTTAAAAACTGTTTTAGGAAGAGATTAATTCAACAGCCGAGAATTTCAGGATTTCATAAAAACATTCTGCGATGCTGGGATCAATGGAGAGAGGTCACCACGTCTGGGGGCTCATCAACCCAAAGACCATATGCTTTGTTAATCCTGGGGGCAGCCAATGATTGCTTCTAGCTGACTACATCCTTAAATATAGGCAGCATTTGGGAAAAAGAAAACATATGTCTGAGTTTCTGCACCTGTTTGTCCTTAATGGAAACTGACTGGTCAGACTCTGACACTTCAGAAATCTCAGATTTTGGATTTTCTTCAAAATCATGATCGTAGTGTGTTTGAATGGGGATAGGATTGCTGGCATTACACACAGCCTGGGTTTGCACTTTGTAATCAACTGCCTGAATAATGGATCTAGCCATAGCCACTAGTTCAGGTAAAAAAATAGTCGCAGACTATGCCTTGTACTGTTTTGGGGCTTCTGTCTCTTTTTTTGCATGCACTGCCCTAGTGGGAGAATCCTTGAGGGGAGGCACATCAACACTGGCAACAGATTCTGTACCCCTCATCTCCTCTGCACTGAAAGAGTTTAGTTCTTCCATACTTGAACCAGGCAATGGTTCAGCCCTGGAGGATGTGTTGACCCTCTTATCATGAACAGTTGTGATACTACCACCACAACAGGGGACCTAGATACAAGAGTGAGTGGTCTGAAAGCCTGCCCAAGGATACTGTTCAGCCACAAGCCATAGACTGAGACATAAATCTAGATTTACTTCAATGATTTTTAGGTGCTCAAAGGGTAGAAGTCTTGTTGGCATGGTCGAGTCTGTCAGGTCAGAGGAGAAAAAATAGCCAGAGCAATAGCAAATAGTGGTTGCATGGTCAGCCAGTAAAAAAAAATAACATATTGTACAATTCTCCCTCAAAATAGAAATCTGAAGTATATTTTTGTAGGAGGTAATATTCTGGAGACAGCATTGAATAAACTGTCAGTAATTTCAGCAACACAGTTCCAAGCACAAACTACATGCACAAAAATCTCCTGCTTTTGTAAAATAAAATGAATGCAGCCTAAACAGTATTGGACAAGAAATTAATCATAAACTAATGAACAATTACTGAGAGAAATGTTTGACATATAAAATGGTTCCAAAAGCGATCTGAAATTTGTTTCTACAATGTTACAAGACTGCACTGAACAATGTGAGAGTAGTTTTAGTAACACAAATTCAAGTACAAAACAGATGCATAAAAGTCCCTTAAATTTGTAAACAAAAAGGGTTGTTTCAGTCAAAATGAATGGCTCCAACCTAAAACAGTGCTACTTTGCTATCATTTCTAAGTTGAGGGATTTTCTGCCACATTCTCTTTCCTTCAAACTAAAAGATTTTTGACATACACAAATGTGCATGACTGAGGATCTCTAGTTTTCACATTCCTTTCTTTCTCTCTCTCTGTCTCTCTCTCTCTCACTTCAGGATGCAATTCTGTTATAAAATGCTATAACAGTGCACTTGTGATCACCATTTCATCATCAGTAATCCAGCAGTTTGGTGACTTTAAGTGTATATAAAACAAATGTGATTCCACCCATTTAAAATTACTGAAGCTGTTTCAGCAAACTGAACTCTAGGTTAACATTAGTATGAGCACGTATGAGGAATCTGTGATGGAAAAGATGAAAGTAATTCATGCAACGGTAGAGTCGCTGTCCAAATTAATGCACCATACCACTAAAGAGCACATCAGGTTCACTGGTTCAACTACTATTTTTATTATTATTTATTATTATTATCCCTCCCTCCTATGCTCATCTCCCTACCTCTTCCTCCTCCTCATCTTCTCCCTCACTACTGAGATTTTCCTTTCAGCTTTTCTCTGCTTTCAGCATACTCTCCATACTCTGTAAGTTTGTCTTCTTCTGTTAAACAAGCCCTGCTGTCCTCACTTTTGCAAAAATGCAAAAACTTGGATGTTAGATGTATATAATTTGTCAAGCACTATTATCTGTAAATTGACAATCATTATTGCATAGTATTCTGATTTTTGCTACACTGTATTATTTGGTACTGGTGACTGTGTATTTGTATGTTGGAGTTTTTCTCCCCGGGCCTCCACTGAAAATGGGCTATTAGCCCAATCAGATTTCCTCACTAAACAAATGTTAAATAATTACATACATCTTGCTGGAGATTTTAACATGGCAGTAGATCTTTGGATGACTAGATATCCTTATGGGATAAATAGGCACACTAAAGCAAATATCTTTGACGTGTTAAGATTGCTTTAGCACATTGAATCCAGTCAATATTCATTTCACAGTTATTAGACAAGTTATAAGAGCAGAAAGCAGATTGGACTTCTGGCTGTTATCCAGATCCATTTTTCTATAGATGATAGACTTACCATCATGACAATAGTATGCTAATTTTATGAATCTCTGATATTTTTACATATGTACCCCATAAACAGTGGAGTTTTGACTCATCATTTTTTCATAACATGACCCAGTACCAAGGCTTTCAGTAACTGGATCATTTCATACTGGCAACATTTTAAGGGTTCTGTGCCTAGTAATTTAGTATGGTGAGAGATGGTTAAGTCCCAGGTAAAGGATTTTGTGTATAAACTCTATAGTTATCCCCTCTGGGAAAAACCATGTACCCATGAATGACCACATAGGTGGTAGTACACTAAACACCAAAAGTGTGATGAGAGACTTAGGGACACAGGTGGACAGTGGTCTCACCTTCGATAACCACATCGCCACAACAGTCAGGAAATCCTTCTATGTGGCACACCTCATCACTAAGGGCTTTTCATCCAGAAAAAAGGAGGTCATTGTCCCACTGTACTCATCCCTAATTAGACCCATTATAGAGTACAATTCCCCATTTGGTATGTACCTCACAAGACATCTGCAACAGATGGAAAGACTGCAGAAATACTTCACTAAAAGAACCACAGGCCTAAAGCAGATGTCCTATGCTGACGGTCTAAAAAAACTCCAGCTATACTCTGTGGCATATCGCCTACTCAGAGGCGATCTCTGCTTAACATACAAGGCCATGTCAAACCCTGAGCTGTTGGACATGCTCCACTTAAAGAAATCCAAATCCCTCAGAGCCACACGCTCCAGGGATCTAAACCTTGTCATCACAATGAACAAACCATGCTGGAGGGATAGGTTCCTGACCCAGAGACTCCCCATACTCCGGAAAAGACTGCCCATACATGTTAAGCAGAGCACCTGCTTGGCCATTTTCAAAAGGAACCTTGACGATTGGATGGGAGATAGGAAAGTCATCCCAGGGATCACGTTAGTCACCCTGCTAGACAGGGGTCCAGGGAAGTAAATATTGTGGGAAGAAATATCCAGGAAATTGTTATGGCTAGGCTTGTATAGACCCTTGGGCCGATAGCCTAGTACCAATCTATGAACTATAGAAGTGATGATATTATAAACGAAACATAGGTATAGTAGTTGGAGGATGATATCAACTTTTTTTCAAATCAAATACATAACAATCATTGTGAACAGCCAGACTTGTATTATTAAAAACATGAAGGGGCAGCTTAAAGGATTACTTGCCAGTTGTATTGTTCATGTCCTGTAGTCAACAATAAGACTGTCATGTAGCTTGAATAAGTGTCTTGGTATTTTATGCCGCCTTAAAAAAAAAAATGTCATGAGTACCTGTCATAGAATAACTTGTGCCTCATTTTCTCATATTCTTTTTGCCACTTTGCCTGCTAGCCACCAAGTTTACATCAATGCATCTCAAGCTCCTTCATTCCAAAACAAAAGGCATCATTATCCATGGTGATAGGGAGGTGTTTATGTAAAGTTTCTGACATTCTTCTTAGGGCATCATACTCATGCCTAGTAGCTACCATGAGAATCAATATCACTGTGGGATATCCTATGTCCTCCTCCTGCTTGTGCATGACTCCATTCATAAACTGCAAAGCCTGCCATCACTATCTTAAGATAATCGAGCCCAAATCCTTGATTTTGAGCATTTTGTGTGCCATGCAAGCCTCAATCTACATGGTGATAATTGCCTAACCAGAATGAATGCCACCAGCTTCAGAATGACTGAACCAGTTCTAGCCAGTTATTCTGATCCTCCCTTGCCCAGCTTTTGCTGCAAATGAGATACTAGCTGAAACCCTGGTCATCTGGATTGTAGTCAGGGTTTCATCACTCTTAGCTAGAGAAACAGGCACTGGCATATCTCTCAACCTCTTAGGGCAAGAAATATGGACAAAAACATAAATAGTGTGGGGACAAAGGCACAAAAATAGGGAAGATTTTTAAATATTGCTCTTAAACTTTGAAAGTTGATAAAATAATAGGTTTTGCATTAACATGAATTTTCTTACGACCTTGAAGGCTGAATCTCAAATATCTGCCTTTATTTTCTGACTTCAGTCCTCAACGATTTTCCAGTGATTTGACAGAAAACCACAGCTTTATAAGAAACAGGCCAAAAATATGATGCAAAAATCTGGACATTCTATGAAAATCTGTACAGCTGAGAGGTATGGACTGGCTGTTTGAGTTCTCAGCTGTTCTGAGACATTGTCTGTCTGTCTTTGGATGTAGCAGTACATAAGCCATTACAAGTTTCACTCTGAGTTTTGGGTCTATATTAGAACATCGAAGCTTCAAAACTTTGAATGTTCTAATATCAAACCCTATTCAGCGAAAGCTGAAAACATCGAACATACAGAACAGCAAATTTTTTCCTAGGTAAAAAATTCACTGTTCCAAAACACATACACACAACACAAGCACACCAAACAAACAGCAATCCACACAAATACACCTAAAATCTTACACCTAACCCTACACTAAACTATACACGCACCACTAACTATCCACTTACCTTAACCCAAACCCTAACCCTAAGGTCCGTCACTATCGCACACTCACCTCACCCGCGCCCTAACCCTAACTCACCTACCCCACCCTAACCCTCATGTCCACACAATTGCACACTTACCTGACCCGTGCCCTAACCCTAACTCACCTAACCCACCCTAACCCTCACGTCCACACAATCGCACACATACCTAACTCGCACCCTAACCCTAACTAACCTAACCCGCACTCAGTTGCACACTTACCTGAACCTGGCCCATAACTTTCCACCACAGTGCAGAAAATACCGAAGCAACAGAAACGGACAACCAAATTCTTTCCCTAGGAAAAAATTAGGTTTTCTGTTGCTTCGATATTTTCAGCTTTCGCTGAATAGGGTTCGATATTAGAACATTCAAAGTTTTGAAACTTCAATGTTCTAATATAGACCCCTGAGAGTTATCTTTAGCAAATAGAAGGGGAAAGGACCAAATCCGTGCTGAGGTATATTTTTCTATACAAGTATTTAATATGTTTCATTTAGTTTATTTGTAATGACATAAATCACATGTTGCATGCAGCTCATTCTCTTTCATCAAGCCTTTTTAGTTTCAACCCTTCCATTATGTTCTGTATAGTTGAAATAAGAAACAGTATACTTAAATTACCACCTTTTCAGGAAACTATGGAATTCTGAACTTGAAAATTGAGGTTTATTGTAACAAAAGAACAGCTTCTGCCATGCCATGCTGAGAAAACAAAAATCTACATATTAATAATAATAGTGCTTGTAGTATCTGTTAATTGATGTTTCTTAGAATTTGGATTAATAGCATCATTAACCCCCTTTTTTTGCATTTTTCTATATGACAATGGGATGTCACATGAGCAGTCAATTCAGTGCTGTTGTCCTACCTTCTTCGACAGCTTTCTGTCATAAAATCCAGCTATCTTTTAGATGGATATCCTGAATATATCTTGTCTTCCTTTTGTCTCTCCCAGATGCTTTTTCAGAAAGTCTTCTTCTGCATTTCTGCACATTTGCCTGGATCACCATAGTCAGTTCTTTTTGATCTTTTTCTGCAACTGGAGCTTTCTTGGCTTCTGCTTTGATGTTGTTATTTCTTCATCTGCCCCGCAGTACCCCCTCATTTCCGGATCACTTCTAGCTTCCTCAGCTGCTCTTGTTTTCACTGCTCATGTTTCTGTGCCATATAGAAGTACCAGTCAAACCACTGTGTCTTACCTCATGGTTTTCAGCTTTTTTGACATTCCTCTGTCACACACTACCCTGACACACTGTGCCATTTGGTTATGGGGGGCATAGAGTAATAGTGCATAATAAGTTGGGCTCTCATTGTGAAAAAGATCAATAACAACCTTATGGCATGATAATCCAGGAAAGTCATATGAAATAATGTCTTTATTATTTTGAATGAAACTTTCAGACAAGTTTTGTAATAATCTTTCTAGGTGTTCAGATGTCTTAGGCTAAACAAAGATCACTTTCTCTTTCTTCACATTTATGATAACCATGTAAGAATCATGGATTTTTAAAGCATATCTTCTATCATCAGATAGGAAATCTACCTTTTTCAGCCTTTAACAACATATCTTGGACACATGGAAGTTTATCTTTATAAGAACAGCAAGTCTGAAGATTCTTCACTAAAAAAAAAAACATTTTTAGGTGATCCATCACTTATGACTATAGTTCTTACATCTCATTATCTGTTGTAAATTTCTTGAGTGTTTAAATTACCTGTAGGCACAGGTGGTTAGTAAGAAACACATACTACACTAGATTACACTCTAGTAGAGCTTCCTTTTCTGTAAACAGAACTTTCAGAACCTGCGATTTGTTGGACATTCATTTTGCAATCCAATGGACATTGTAAGAATTTTCATTAAGACCATCTTAATTCTTTTCTATAATACCAGAATTAGGGATAGTGTCAAATGCCTTGACCAGGTTATGATAAGCAGTGTTCACTATGTAACTGCTGTCCACAGCATCTGCAGCATCTGTATCCTTTTCAAAGAAGCTCAGCGAGTTTAGGCAGCAGGAACTGCCCTTCACAAGACTGATTTGATGGGGTCTAGAGTAGTTAAGTTGTCAATGACTGTATAAATCAGCTCTGCTTTGATATGATCCATGGCTTTGCATGTAAGGCTGGAGAGACTGACAGACCTTTAATTACCTGGTTCCATAGGGTGGCCAGCCTTGTGATTTAGAGTTAGAGTGCCTCTTCTCCAAGTATCAGCCACAGACCCTGTAGATAGGCTGAGGATGCGAAAGTACATATTTGGCAGCAATGAGAATGCATTCTGCCATGTTTTCTGGTCCCTTGGAACTATTGTTTAGCCACTGTCAGGTATTCTAAGACTTGGTCCAAAATGATTTCAGAGGAAACTAATGTTCAAGGATAGTGGGAACAATAATGTGGGTGTATGCGGGTTAATGCTAGGAACAAATTTATCTGCCAATATTTTGGCTATATCTTTGAGAACGGAATGAATGTTTTCTTATGTATAACCTTTAGTACCTTGTTAGATATTACACCTTAGTGTCCATGTGTAACTGAAGAAAGAACTGCAGTGGCCTTAAGCATATGCTCCTCTTTGCTTTTTAATAGTGCCCTTAATTTTATTGTCAGCCTGTTTCAGTACTATCTTGAGGTAGGTGATTAGGATTTCTTATAGATTTTTATTATTTTCTGTCTTATTGTATAGTTTCTTAATACCAGAGAGTTTTATTCCTGAATTTACCATTATATTTAGCATAGACTGGTATTGATGTTTATATGATGATGTACAGGTACTAGTAAGAGTCAAAGGTGAATATGGCAGCCTTATAATTTGGATTCATTTACAGGGGGTTTGTTGGAAATTTAAAATATAACATGAATAAGTCAGAAAATTGGCTTGCATAATTACAGTACAAGAAAAGTCAGTGTTATCAGAGTCTGATATTACACTACATTTTACTCCAATGGCAAGATTAAAAGTAACATATTCTTTTGAATAATCAGCTTTTCTGACTGAAATGTCTTAAGTGGTTGATATGAAGTGGTTGTGCACCCACAGACATTTCGACTTTTGTTTATCCATCATAAATAACAGAATTCAAATCATATAATTTACATTTATTTACATAATTTTTTCAAAATTATTGAGCCCTCACAAGGTTTACAAACTTGGTCAGAAGTTTTGAAATTATTTCCTTATGCCTTTAACTGTGCTGTAATAAATTTTACATGCCCATCGGCTTCCATGTACTATATTGGTTCACCTCATGACATAATTTTTATTTCTTATTTTGCAACCTTTTGTTTTATTTATTTAGTTATTTATTTATTTACTCACCCAATTCCTAACCAGAAATGACACTGTAATGTGATTCTGACGTGATCATTTATAAGACCACAGAAAATGCTATATCTTCTCAGTGAATCTTGCTAGTTAAAAAAATTGTGTCGCTCTGTTTTTGAGCATTGCTAGTCTTCTGAGCACCTTGATTTCAGTTAAAGAATAAATGATTTATAAATGAAAGTTTTTTTTTTTCTTTGGTTTCAAATAAGTCTGAATGTCTGTCTTATCACCGCAAACTTGTCCTTTTCTTCCTCTTCTTTAGAATAAAAATGTTAAATACTCTAATGCTTCCTTAACTATTTTAGAATGAGTTGTACACTGGGCTTTCTCTGTAGTTTCACTCAGTGATATACAGCTCAAATCCAAAGTTTCCAGTTTTCCTTCAGGTTATCAAGCAGCATCAGGGATTTTGCTAATTGCTATGCTGACATAAGCTTATGATGTTAACATATCATACCATTAGATTATGATTTTATGTTTTATCTGATATTTTTCCACCAATGATTAAGTCTATAATATGAAGCTTCATCCTGACTCCAGGCTTAGATTCTAACAGCCTCCATTTACCAATTGTGCAACTATGAGCAAGTTACTTAAGCAGGCAGTGCTCCCAGGAAGAATCTGAAAACATTCCATTTAAATCAGTAATCTACCCTAATTATCAAACCCAAACCAATAAATAAAATGAAAAAAATCATTGCAGGCAAAAATCACAGATTGGTGGATCAAACATTTTTCTGTACTTCATGCAAAAAATGTTTCCTTTCTGAGAGTAGGAAATAACATGTACATACTGTTTTTATTATTTTTATACTTTCAAACGGCCAGCACCAGGTATTTCACTGAGCAGTTCAGAAACAAAAAGAATTCAGGAGTAATGTACAAAAAAACATTGACTTTTGACTGGGGGGGGGGGGGGGGGTCTAGCCTCTGCAGCCATTGGTACTTTTCTATACACACATATACCAACTCTGACAATTTACCCGTTTCTACTGTGTGGATTGTGAGTTTCATTCCACCTCAGGTAAAATGCCTGGATTTTGTCAAGGATATTGTGCACATTATATAGATGTACTATAGACCAGAAGCCAGGAACAATGTCAGTAGCTAGGCACTGACTGTACTTCAGGGGATATTGTACAGTTTCCTTCTGCAGCAATATCCTTTGCTGCATTTGTATGAAGATAAAGCTGTTGCACTTCACTGCCAGTACTCAGCCAGCTGAGCCAACAATAGCTTTTTGAGTAACAGGAGCTCTATACAGATTTAGTGTCCTATGTTACCCCTGCTGATACTTCACAGAAATTTTGTAATTCTGCTGTACACTACTGCAAGAAAGATCTACAAATGGGTAAATTGGCTTTCCTTTGATTATGCAAATCTGGAAACAGAGCTTTCAGCTTTTCCTTCCATAGGATCTGGATCATTTTCCTGTTATATATGAGCAGTAGCAGAACATTCATCAGAGTTTTTTTTATCTCTGATATATAGTCTAACCATCATCACATGCAACTGTTATTAGCTCAGCTTCCATTTATTAATAATCATTACCTGCTTTGTGGCTATAAGCTTTTGTAAGGCTAAATAGCTTAACTAGCTTAACTAGTGTTGTTAAAGCTGTGTATAAAAGTTCTGCTGATTATGAATGACCTTGTGTTGCAATATGCTGCCTTATTAATTATATCAGCTATCAGATGTGCAATAATTGTAACCTCATTTAACTGTGTGTGACACTTTTTATAGTAATGGAGCTTGGCAATATATTATTGATGTAACTCATGCCTTCCTTTTATTAAAAAGTGATAAAGGAGTCCTAACCTCCCATCTGAAGTACAGTCTCCCAATTTTTGCTAGGACATCCAAAAAACACCGCCACTCTGCAAACCACTTCTAATCCTATATTGCGTTCATTACTAACTCCCTTCCTCAATAACCTTCAACCCTAAAAACAAACAAATATGACTCTGACAGGGTATTGGTCCATATGCATGTGTGAACAACCTAGCATGTAGAACCCTGAAGGATATATGCAGACATAAATGAGCTCTCAATGCATGTCACAAATGCAAGTAAGTCCCTAGTTCTGAGTGGAATTTTTTTCTCCTCGAATGGTGTCAAAGTTCAGGTAAAATAGGATTGGTTTCAACAACTGGATGAATAGTTAGTATCATTTTAGGGAGGCCCAGTATGTATCAACACAGACACTGTTGCTTTGGCAGGGATAGCATATATCTCTAGTTTCAGGGCTTCCACATATTGATTAAAGCCATTACTGCCCAATAGCACCTCCTTTAGGCAGTATTCAGTTAATGGATCTCTCAACCTAACAAACGCAGCTCAAGCACCAGACCATATTAAGGTGGCTCTGCTGAATGTCAGGAATCTAAATAACAAATTTCCTGATCTTATAACATTTGAAGCACAGATAAGTGTGCAATTACAGAAACTTAGCTGCTTTTGAACAGATTCCCCATCCACAAAAAAAAGTTCATCCCTGACCATATACAAGCATAACTTGGATCTATGGATGGGAAAAAGAAAATTTATCCCAGCATCACCCACTGTACTACTGATAGACAGAGGAGCTCCTTATTGCTTTATCCTATACATGAGTCTTCTTAAATTATCTATGGTATGATACCAGTTATTCGTAATAGAGGTAATATAAAAATATTGACCATGGGACGGATAAGGCAAATCTTTACCCAAATGGGATAAATTAGTTTGAGCACAGAAAGGGAAAATGGGTAGGTTTAAAATGACCTGTAAGGGCAGCTAATGTAGTGCTTACTTATGAATCAGTAATAGAATGCTAACAAATGTCTTGCAGAAAGAAAATCTGTTGTAAATGCCTTCTATGTGTACTAGTAAAAGTAGTGCATTAAATATATCAGCTATCATGCACTTATATATTTAAAAGTATTGTGAATAAACTTTTAACTGCAAGCGAGGTCTTGTGCTTAGGTTACAGTACTTGTTTTATGTAGTGTGTAGATCATAATGTCAGTGTTTCCTTTTAATTTATGTTCACAGACACACAACTTTCAATTCTCCAGTTGAAAACAAATGAGTCATACTGCCTGTTTTGAACTGTCCTGCAGTATATTACACTATAATCTGCAGTCTAATTAACAGTTTGTGGTGTATGTCTATTCTCCTGTGAAAGAACCATGCTTTGTGGAGCTGTTATGGCCAAAATAAAAATAATAGGTATAAGTGGAAAAAACTGTTAGGATCACTGAAGTAGGAAACCATTAGAGGTTGCAGTGGATATTGAGAAGTAGGGTGCTGGGATTTCAATGTAGCTTAAGTAATTGCTGTAAATATGAAATTATGAGATTTTCAAGAATATGAAGTTGCTTCATGAGTAACAAAAAGTGTGGATAGGAATACTGTGCAAAAGACATAATGCAGGAAGACGGTTGGAGCAGAATTAAATTCTGCCAAGAGAAAAAATGGAACTGCATAGAGTACCACATAATACAAAGAATGTAATATAAAATTTTCCTTATACTTGGTAAGTGCAAAGTGGATGTTTAAACTCATTGATTCATTTTCCTCAATTTCAAATTGTCTGATTGCCTTTTATATAGGAACCACAGTTGTTACAGTTTCTGTTTGGGTACCAATAGTGATTCCAAATGTTTGAGTTTTTCTGTTTTTTTTTGTTAACAGTAACAGTTATTTAAAAGTGCAGTTAAGATACATAATTAATGTTACAGGACAAAACCTTCAAAGGGGTGTGTAGATGAGCTTGTTCTATACAAATTGCATTTTTGTTTGTTTCACTTATTTAAGTCTTTGAAGCTTTGAGTGGTTTATTTTGTCTGATTCAACATTCAGTGAATTTAATTTCAGTGAGATGTAAGGGAAGCTAATAAAACAAAGAGAAGACAGGTGCAGAAATAACAGTATAGTCAGTGAAGTTACAGGATGAAATGTAAACAGTAGGAGGAAGACTGGTGGCATGAGCAGAAAGCTGAAGGAAGATCTATGGCGTATGAAATATGAGGATGAAAAAAAAATTAAAAACAACCTTGTTTAGCAATATTTTAGGTCTCAGGTGAAGTTTCAGCTTTCACATGCTATTACAATCTGTTACAATCTCTATGGACTTTGTGTATTTTCCCTTATTTCTGTGGATTTTGTCTTAATGCTCCAAAGAGAATGTGCTGGGTGATTAGTTAATTAGAGTTATCTATCTGGTCTCCATTTTTATTGTAAGTTTGCAACTCATGTTTTACTGAAAAAATGTCTATAAGGTCCAGATCATGTAGTTGTTTAGTAAATAAGTAAAACAGATGTGTAAAAGTGGAATTATGATACATGACTAGTGTTATGTGACAGATCCCCTAAATGGGGTGAGCAGATGAGCTCGTCCCCTAAAAAATTGCATTTTTTTTGGTCATTGAGTTAAAGCTTAGAAGCTTTGAGTGGTTTGTTTTGTCTTATTGAACCTTCAATAAATTTAATTTAAATGGCAGAATAGTTAAGGCGGCCTTCACCTCCAATGCACAGGGTACACAGTTCGATATTGTCCTCCAGCCAAAATCTGCATTGAGTTTGCATGTTCTCCCTATGTCTCAGTGAGGTTACTCCCACCTCCCAAAAACATGCTAAGGGTTTCCACCTCATGGTCAACTAGGAAATGAGCTGTGGGCAGCAGCACATACTCTAGATGGTATGCAGTATCTGCTAGATAGGAGATCACAGATCACAGATTGCTCACTGTGTCAAGAATAGCCACTCGATGATGACAACAAATAGGTATGAGTATTTGCCAGTGATAAGTGGTTAGATGACCCAGTCTATTCTGAACTATGCCAGGGTACCCATGTTAATTGTGGGAACAATGTATGTGCCCTTATTGGCCAGTGTGTGTTCGCTATAGCCCAGGGTCAATAAGCTACTGGCTGGCTACTGTTACTTGGGATAACTCTGTTAAGTAAAAACTAGGCATAACACCAATCGACCTGCCAAACATTAATTAAGGATTGCTATACTCAGTATAGACTCACTGAGAGGATGGTACTTGAAAGAGGATGACATGAATGTAAGAAGGAGGCTGGATGTCCCCTGTTTTCATGAGACAAAAATGAAGGGCAGTGCAGTAAAGCCACTTAGCTTGGGATCTGGAGTCTACTACTCAAGACGAGGACAGACAACAAATGCTGTGGGAAATATTGTGAGGGAGAGACTTCAGAAGACAGTGAGGGATGTCATCAGAATTAGTGACAAGCTCATGAAAATTGGACTCCAGTTTAAGGCTAGGGCAGTATTCATAAGTTTAGCCTATGCTCCCCAGCAGGGTTATGATAGTGAGGAAAATAATGTATTCAGGCAGCAACTGCAAGACATGCTAGATAAAGTAAGAGAACATGATTTGATGTTGATAATGGGTGACTTGAATGCACATATCAGGATAGACAGAACAGGATATGAGGACTGACAGGGTCCATATGGGTAGGGCAACATGAATAAAGTGGGAGAGACCATTCTAAACTTCTGACTGGTAAATGGCTTGATGGTGGCCAACACATGGTTCAGCAATTGAGACAGTCACAAAATCACATACAAGAGTGGCCAGCATGCAACTCAGACTACTGTCCTCCCTTGGGGTGCAATAAATGGTAGCAAAGTCATCCACTTTAAAGAAGTCATCTCACAGCATAAACCACTGTTTGCCACAATCAGCTGTAAGCAGTGGTCAGAGAAGTCTCTAAGGTCAATAGAGACTAAGCTGAAGACCTGGAATTTCACTGGAGAGAAAACACAACAGTTCAAGGAAATACTCAGGGCTCTAGTACCTCAAGAAGAAGAGGAAATAGGTGGAGCTGAAGAGAAATGACTGTACCTCAAAGCAGCATGTGTGAGGACTATAGAACAGATATTCAGCCAAGCCAGGTATGGAAATAAGGTACATTAGGAAAGCTGATGGCAGAATGCAATAGTCCAGTAAGTCATCAAAAGGAAGAAGGACTGCTGGAAAAAGTGAGAGATAGAAAACACAGAAGATGCTAAGAAGGAATATTGATTAGCTAAGAAAGAGGCTAATAGAATAATTATAGTAGTGAAGAACAAGGCAATAAAGGCACTCTACTAGCTTACGGAAATTGGATCTCAGTAGATGGCACAAAGAAACTCTTATCAGGTTGCAAGGCAAAGACAAGAAAATAAAGAAGACAATCATCAGGTACCCTTCATAAGTGATGCTATAGCCACAACCTGCTCACCAGTCCATGGGACATCAAAGGGAGATGGAAGGAGTATTTGCAGCAGCTTTTGATTAAAGAAAGCTCCAGACACAGCCTACACGGAAAGAGAAAGGAAGTTTTTTGTTTATCATGTGGTCAGAATTGAAGATTTTGTGTTAAGTAAACTGGTATTACACTCAGGCACTATCTTTCTTCTAGAGCAGAACCTGTAGTCACTACAAATAACCTGTGTACTGCAGGAGCTCAGCCGCAAAGCCCTACTCCTACAAGTTTACAAGTTAATCACATGAAGGTTTACAAAGTGATGGTTTTATGATGTGCTTAGTGTAATGCCATATTCTGATAATTTTCTTGATACAGCTGTATATTTATACTGTATTACTGTGGATCTCCATCATTATACTTCCTGCTAAAACTACTTTGAGCTTACATTCATAAACTTTCTTACCGTCACTCTACTCTTATACCCCCCCCCCGTATTCTCTTGGTCTGACTTACTGCTGTCCTTCCTCTATCTCTTATTCTGTATAGTAAATACTAACTGTATTGCCTCAATAATGTATTACAGTTTAGTAGAATTTTTCTCTTTCTTTAATTTCAGAACCTGCAGCCACTACATCTGACCTTGATACTTCAGGAGATCTGCCACAAAGCCCTACTCCTACAAGTTTACTGAGAATTTTGTCATTGTACAACATAAGCACATTTATCATGAGGAACTTTACTGTGTATTAATTCCATCAGTTAAATACATGCCTGCTCTGTGATTGAAAGTCTCTGTCATATAGTCCATGCACTCTAAAGACGTCTTACTAAGTTGGCCTCTATACCTTTTTTCTTGACAAATATGCTATACTGCGCATGCCAGTTATTTAGCCCCAGGAAATGGCAAAAAAACGAACTTAACTCATTCCCTCCAGTAGAGCTCGTTTGAGTGTATACCTTTAACTCCCAATGGGTGTGACTTCACCCTTTAAAAAATGAAGTAGTTACCTTACAGTTCTAACAAATGCTCATTAACAGAGTTCAAATATCAAAACAATTGTGTTTGCCATCATGTATGCTTCAAGATAAAATATTCTTATACCTTGTATGTAGCATGGTTTGGGAATTATTAATGCAAATATGAACAAGTAATATCTGATGCCCAGAGGCGCAGTAGGAGGTATCTGCAGAAATGCCTGGAGAAGTAACTCGGCTGTTATCAGTTTGGCATCTCTTTGTTAATTGCTTTATACTGGCTATAACTTGATTGATTTCAGTTTAATTTCACCTGAGGGTGGAAAACCCGGTATGCTCAGCCTCCAAAACTCGGCTTCACATCACTCCAAATACCCTATGCCCAATTCCCACCCATCTTACTCATACCCTAATATTATTCTTCCTACATACACGCATCACCTATGACTCTTATTCCAAACCCTCCCCAAATGGCCTTACTACTTCTGTACATACATGTCTGTTTCTTGTTTCCTACTTCACTATCTGCATTTAATTTTTAGCCCCATTCCCAACTATCTTTCTCCCTCCCATACTGCTTTGCAATATATCCATTCATAATCACTACCCTCCCAAATAGTACCTATCCATTCCACATCATACTCTATTTTTCCCAAATAAAGCCTCATTTCTTCGTATTTTGACTATATTGTTATACTTTAGCCTTTCATGCCCCTGTATTCCTTACATTTTTTGAAGATACCTGAACAAACTGACTCACTTCTTTTATAGAAAATACTTCTCTACTCACCTGTCCCCTACCAGCTTTCTGAATACACCTTCACTGTATTTCCTACTGCCCTACAACTTTGTTTCCTTCCTCATTGCTACTTCCCCACTACCTGACATCTGTAAAATACAGATTCCTGTACTTAATTATGCTACTTTTTGTCTTGTCCTTGATCCTTCT
This sequence comes from Protopterus annectens, assembly GCF_019279795.1. Classification (NCBI taxonomy): domain Eukaryota; kingdom Metazoa; phylum Chordata; order Ceratodontiformes; family Protopteridae; genus Protopterus; species Protopterus annectens. Next base: position 3,733,838 of record NC_056742.1, on the reverse strand, counting down.
CTTGCTGTGCTAGCTTTCATTCTACCATGACATAATAATATCTCTCGACATCTCTCCCACTCTGTCCCAACCACCTATCCAATCCTCCTCTTTACACTCTCCACACATTACACCAAACCTATTTAATATTGCCTCCATCTTTATTCCGAATATAGACTGATTAACAGCATTTCAACTGAAGCCAACAGAAAATTAAGTGCAAGAATTTTCTCCAAAAAACAAGTATGCATAATTCCCCACTATACTAAAATCCTTCTAGGAGGAGGTATACATCCTAATCCTGGCCCGATCTATTGCAATGAACACAGAGATAATTCTCTCACTTACACTTTCCTAACCCAACAACAGCCAGTATCCAACCTGGGTGATCTAATTTTTGCTTCAATAAATGTTAGAAGCATAAAAAAATAAAACTGCTGAACTACGTGCCTGGATTACCCAACATAAACCTGATGTTCTCACTGTAACTGAAACTTGGCTTAAAACCAGCACAAACATCTCTAACGTTATACCTCCTGGCTATAACATCATCTGTAATGACCGTATGAATAGGAAAGGTGGCGGTATTACTTTAATATTTCACACCAATTACCACATTTCCTCTTACAGCAAATCAATACCAAAATTCAGCTCAGCAGAGCTTCTTATTGCTTTCCTCAAAATAAACAATTATAAACAAATATTTATTATTGTTGGTTATATCCCTCCTGGTGACTATACAGCTATACTGGAAGATATCCTACATTGGCTATCCATAATATTTCCATATGAAAGAACACTACTAGGTGATGTGAATGTCATTTAATTGGATATAAACTCTGACTCTCCTACATCTAGCATGAACTTAATATGGTTTCACACAGCTAATTAGTAGTCCCACACAATATAGCAAGACATCAAATTACCTATTAGATTGAATTCTAGTATAAAATCCTAGCTAATACTCCACCGCAAATACATTGTCAGACTCTCTCAGTGATCACCTCCCAGTCTATATGACCAGACATCTCACGCATCCAGTTAAATAGCATATTAATAAAATAACATGCAACCTTTCCAAGTTTAACCCAGAGATGTTTATTACTACACTATCATCTATTAATTGAAACTTCCTAAAAATCTTCCTTTCAGATGATGCTCTAAATGAATTTCAATACAACTTGTCTAAATATCCTAAATAGCCTTGTACCTCCTAGAAGGAAGAGACTAAAAGCAAATAATGCAATTTGGCTATCCAAATAAGAGTAGAATGTTAATGCAGGAGAGAGAAAATGCATAGAAAGAATGGTAAAAATATAAAACACTTCAATATCTTGAAAACTTGAGAATGCTTTGCAATTGTACTAAAATGTAAATAAATGAAGACAACAAATTACACTAAGATAACTTCCATAATCATGTTAAATTCAACCCAAAAAACTTTGGATATCCATTAAAGAAATCTTACAGCCCAGCCAAAAAATCAAACCAAATTTGTCTCCCAATAACTCATGACTTGAAACTGCAATACAGGTCAACTCTTATTTTATAGATAGTATAGCATCTCTAACTAAGGATTCCTCAATATCTAATGCTAACCCTGTTCAACAGCCACATATCACCACACCCTCTTTCACCTCGAAACCTGTGCCCAACTGTATATATAAGTATCTGGGGGTATGGGGGGGACACTCAGCTTCCCACAAGAGGGAGGTTCGATGAACGGCATTTCCAATTACATTATGTTCGATGATCCAATTCTTCGATGAAGTAATTTAGATCCATTTTGTTTTATTGCTTACTGGAAAAATGTTCAGACCTACAAATTTAAAACTCACTTTATCAAATGTTTTGCTGGTAGATATGACTCAACTACATAAGGCTTCTAACTTTTCTCTGGGGACTGACTTAATCCCTTCAAATCACATAGCCCCAACAATGAGCTTAAGTAAGTCTCAGTTTACACTTTAAGTTTGCTGTTAATTCCCCCATTGTAAAGAATTTAGAACAGCTTGTAACTTAGGAAGGAAATCTTCCAGTTCTTCAGAAAAAAAAAATAGCTACATTATAATGCTGTATACTTGGTGTGGGGAGTATGAATCTAGTTCGTACAGCTCTGAAACATTGCTGGTACACTGTGAAGGCAAAAACAGTATTGTCATACCAAGGGCTATTAGGTGCACAGAATATGTTTTACTCCTTATATGATGCCATTAATAGGATTTCCCAATAATCCCTGGTCAAAAGCAGCAGAGGCATAAATTTAGCCTTATTCAACATTTCTACTGTAGAAAACAAATTATGATATATGTTTAGTTTTCTAAAGTCATTGCAAAATCTTATTTGCCTCTCACGATTCAGAATTAGGAAATTGGGGCTATTTCACTTATTCTATATTTCTCACAGCTTCATCATATTCAGAATTTTCCTCCTTTATTCTTGCCTTTCAAGTATTAATATGCAATAAAACATTTTAGGGCAAGAGTCAATAAAGTCTACACTAACTGTATAGTAAGTGTCCAGGATATGTATTCAAGAACATTCTTATCAGATGTTTTGTGCTTCCTAGTCACTCAGAAACATTACACTCAATGTACATGTAATCTACACTTTGTTGTAACCTTTATGAATCCCTGTCAATATTTAAAGCTGCAAGAATATCAGTAAAATAACTAAAATTAGGAGGAAGAAGGTGTGAGCTATATCTGTGTTGTCTTTTCACTCAGAATGGTGTACACTTAGTATAGGCATTACTGAATCCCAGGGTTAGATTTGCCTTTTCACCAGGATTAGTCTTAATACTGTTCTTATTTAAATTAGATTTGACAGGAAGTTCTAAGAATATACACATTTTCCCGAGAATAAGGTTCTTTATCTTCAGGAAATGCTGCAAAGTTTTTTACTTTTTTCAGCAAATGTATTCACTACAGAAGAAAAACTCAAACACTGCAAAACAGGAAACAGGAAATTGTCAATAAATATTAAATGGTGAGAGTAAGCTCTTTAATTATTTAATAATACTTGGAAGCACTTCATCAGACTAAATTAAACATAAGTAGAACAGCTCATATACAGAGCTGTATACAGATCATTTTTGTCTAGCCAAACAAGTAAAACAATGAATAAATAAAAAAGTCAATCCATTCATTATTTTAAATAAAAAAATGCATAAAACGTAACCTATCTAAAAAAATAATATTAATAATCAACATATAATTCATTAAATATAAGATATATTCAGCAAACCTTTAATATTAATAAGTTCATTTAATCCTTGCCACTTATACATACATACATACATACATACATACATACAAATATTTCAAGAATGGGCATTAATGACATTCTAGCTTGCCAATATACCAAAAACATTTGTTCCCATAATAAGTGTCCAGGCTGTTCTTAAAAACAGCTAAACTAGTACTTGCATTAATGTAATTTGGTAGTTTATTCCATGCATCAGTTACTCTGTCAGAAACCCAATTAATACACATCTCAGTCCTATAGAATCTTCTACATAGGTTGTCTGATAATTCCCTAGTAATTTTTTATAACCCCAAACATTCCCAGAGGTAGTTGTCTCTAAATGCCTTATATGCTTGAATAAGATCGCCTCTTAGTTATCTGTAAGAGACATTGTACAAGTTCAGATATTTTAGTCTTTCATAATAACTTAAATTTTCATATCCATGGATGCCCTTGGTATAATTCCCCTGTACTCTTTCCAGTTTACTCATGTTTGTTTCTTATAGGGTTTCCATATTGTTATTCCATACTCAAGTTTGGGTCTAATGTAACTAGCAAACAATGACTTCATTATTTTTGATTTCCTAGACTTTATAAATCTTTTTATGCAACCTATAGTTCTATTACCATCATTAACCAACTGGTTGATACGATTAGAAAAACTCATAGCTGAATCTACCTATAAACCCATGTCCTTAAATGAGTCTATAGTTTCAATCACTGTGTGCTGTATTAAATATTCACCCTTCAATTTATGTCTCCCAAATCTCATATGCTTAGTTTTTGATGTATTTATCAGCATATTATTCTCCTGTGCCCAAATGGTCAATACAGTCAAGTTAATTTGCAGACATGCCTTATCTGTAACACATGTAATCAGTTTACCCAATTTCAGGTTGTCTGCATATAGACCTTAGAACACCTCAGATTAATACGTTAGGTCTGAAAGATGCAATGTAAACAAGTATGGCCCTAGGACAGAGCCCTGTGGGACACCTCGACTGTAACCAAGGATTTCACCTGTCCAGTTGCTGTATGATACTTGCCATGTCCTAATTGTAAGCCATGCAGCTATCCATCTTATCAAGAGTACATCAATACCTAGTTGTACTAATTTATTGATCAATGTTTTGTGTATGACCCTGTCAAATGCTGAAGTTAAATCTATATAAATTACATTGCAGCACACTTTATCATTCATAGCTGTTATTATATTGTTATAGAACATCATGTTACAGGTGGTAATAGAACTTTTTTCAACATATGCATGCTGATATATGGTTTCAAGTCACAAACTAATCAGTTATGACAATAACTTATCCAGTATTACCTTCTCCATTATTTTTCCACAACATGAAAGTAGACTTAAAGGTCTCTATGAGTCTGAATTTGTCCTACTCCCCTTTCTCTTAAAGATGGGTATAATAAGCACATGCCTCCAATCTTGAGGAATCTCACCATATTTATATGACCTAGTGAATAATAGAATGATACCGTAAGTTCTTGCTAATGTGTTCTCAAGTCATTGTTTCTAATTCCATCTCCTTGATGTGCTTTATTGGATCCAGTTTTCACAGTTCTTATTCAGTATAATCTAATTTGATTTCAGTATCTGGGGTTACCTGGATGTCACTAGGACAACTTATCACTCCTTTTGTGGAGCCAAATTGTTTTGCATAGATTTTGAAAATATATTTATAATCTGTTGCGCCTGAGAACACATTTTAAAATCTGCACACAGTTTATCAATTTGTCTGCCTTTACTCCTTCCATATCTTATGTATCTATAAAAAGGTTTCTTATTATGCCCACTATTTTTATATAAATTTTCTTCAAAATGTTCTTGATCTTGTCTCACACTATGCTTAATCTGTTTGTGCAGCTTGTTTATTTCATTTTTCCAAAGTTGTAGTTTAACCTCTCTTCCATTTCTTATATTGTTTTCTCTCACCTTAATCAGATATCTTTTTCATATGGAAATATATCCGTCTGATGTTGCTTAGATTCTGTCGTTAATTAAACATTTTTCTGATTTTTTTGCACTCAAACAATTTTGATTCCAAAACTTTCTACATTCCATCAGCAGTTTTTCCACTGAATACCTCACTCCAGTTAGTTTTACATAGTGACTGTTTTGCTTCCATATAATCTGTAATTAACCTTCTGTGCACTGGTTTAGATTTCAGTTTGCAGAATTATCTAGCAACAAATTAATCTTTATAACCCTATGATCACTGCACATCAATGATGGTAAAACTTGACTTGAAGTAACAGTAATTTCTTTAAGAATATAAACACTGTCTAGCATGATCCATCCCCTGGGAGTTTTTTTGCAATCTGAAGCAATTGTTGTTCCTAAATATACATTGTGAATAATTTTCTTACTAACATCATTGTTGAATCAGTGTTATTCCAGTTTGTTTCTGGTAAATGTAAGCCCCCAGCTAATATTATTCTTCCCTCCTGTGTTTCCTGCAAGAAATGTATGAATTTCTCTAGGTCATCTGCACTTGACTTTGGTGGTCTATACACTCCAACAATTGTTATATGTTCCAGGATTGTCTTTACTGTCAAAGTTATACAGTGTATAGTATTGGTGTTATCACTGAACATGTAATAATCACAGGTCTCATAACTATCTTTAATCCCTATCATAACACCTCCACCTGATTTTTTGTTAGAATGTCTGCTACCGTAAAATAATTTATACCCTGACAGAAATGGTTTCTAGTCATTGTTCTTTAACCATGTTACACAAACAATAATAACATCAATCTTGTGAGAACATAGCAAATTTTCCATTAAAAAACGTTATTATTAATGCTCCTAGCATTAACAACCATCAGAGTGGCATCAAATGTTGCTATCTGTGAACTTTAAAATGTTTGACCTGGAGAGAATCCTGCCTAGTGTTTGTCAAATATTGTAAAATATCAACTGCAAACATTCTCCTCCATGATCTTGACAAATGCAGACCATTCTGTCTGTACACATGTGCACCCAAAACTATGCTTGGATGCTCTACACATTTCCATTTTTTAAAACAGGACATTTTTCCATGTAGGTAATTACCCCAAAACATCTTTTCATCCACATTGACCTTCAATTTTGATTTCTTCCTTTTCATCTGCCCCTTTCCTCTTTTTTCTACATTCTGTTGGAAAAATGATGCCTTTTTCTGTAGACTGAAGGTTTTCTGATAGAAAAATATCATAATTCCCTGTAGCCTGTGGGTTACATAACAAAGTAGTGTCCTTTTTACTATGCATTCTTTTCCTTTACAGTCATTTATCAGTTTCTTTTTCTTCCTTGCTATTTGTTGTGAACTTCTTCCTTTCTTTCTTTTTTGTTTCCTTTTAAACAAACTGGATCCTCAGGTTGCTGAATACTTGCAACCAGAATTCCAAAGTCATCAGGGGCATCATCTTGTTTCATACGGGTTGAATGATCTTTGCAGGCAATAGATGCATCATTTCCTAAATGTGTTCTATTGTTCTGTGCCTAACATTTTCTATTTCATCAGTCCAGTCATTAAAATATGAAACAACAGTTCTCCAAACCATGCCAATTGCACAAGTGCAATCATCATCATTAAATCTAGATTTACTTCTAACAATGGTAAGCCGATCATCCAACTTTGACACAAAGAACACAGATCACCAGTGTTATCAGCTGTTACCTTTAAATATGCATAGCATTTATTACACTGTACAAGATATTTGTGCATTAGCAAATTGTTAATTGCATACTCGTTTAAAGAATACATATTCAGCTTCAAATGAATAAAATATTGCAAAAGATAATAATCAAAATCAGTAACCACAGAATTCAAAGAGAACTTAAATCAACTTTTATGACAAAAACAATCACACCAACAACATGCAACTAAATAATAAAGTAAGTACAGTAAAGCTGTTCTGACCATGCAACTTCTGCAAGCCAGACAAATGTTGTAATTCCTTTACATTGCTTCTGATCACTACTGCTTGTAGTCACACTTCTTTTTAACAGTAAAGCTCAATAAATCACAAACCAAGGTAGGATTGTTTAGATATGTTCAGGATTTAACTCTCTGCAGTCTGTGTGAATTTATAGCTGTCTAGGCCCAGCTGGGTGGCTAGAGCTTGTGCATCTGAAACCTATCCCGTTCTAACAACTGGCAGTGAAATTAAAGGTAAAACAACAAAATATGAGTCAAAGTAAATCTTGTTAACATGCTATCCCTTCTTACCTACAAACAGTGAAAAACAGTGATAATAAATGCAATATAAATTCAAATAAAACTTCTTTTACCAGTCAACTACACATTAAATCACAAACCAAGGTAGGATTGTTTAGATATGCCCTGGATCTGCACCCAGGTCAATTTGCCATGAAATTTCATTACACTCTGACATACTATTGAGATACCCTTTATGAGAAATATCATATAAAGTATCCAATACAAAAAAAAATGTTTTTCTTTCAAAAGATGTACATACTAAAGCATGTTTAGTGTTATTAATATATTTGTTTTTTTATTGCTAACGTGTTCATAAATCCTCTGTGAAAGAATTATATTTGTCTTCCTCACATAGAAGAATTCACTTCTGTTACAAATAGCTAAATAGACAACATGTTGAAACTTACATGTAAATATATTTTAACAGTTTTTAATCTGTCAACATGTTTAAAGAACAACACCTTATTTAATAAATATCTAAACTGTTTGCAGGTCTGACAAATATAAGTTCTGTAAGGGCCAACATAACTAGCATACAGCTATATTAGTTCTGTTAAAATAACTACTAAAGTTACTCAGTTTTTATATGTAAATATAGGGAAACTGCCTTTAACTTTGACTAAATTGCTATTACCTTGAAAGATTTTCCAATTATCTTTTAAAATAGCCTTAATCATATCCATGTCAGAAGTAATGGGTAACACAAAAGACTTAGCAAAATAGCCAATATCAGACTTAGTTTTTGCAGTATAATCACAGTATAATATGGCCTGAAAATTGACTGTCCTATTGCTAACAACTTCAACAGCTGTTTTAGTTTATTTACCCACCAAATATTTTCAGTCTGAGAATAATTTTTTTAAAACATTTACTTTCTTGTATAAACAAACCATCATCACTAACATTCCCATTCACAAACGTCGGATGTATACTTCTGTAATGAAGATAATTATTAACAAATGATTAAACTTTAAAACCAAAATAAAAGCCACGAAAATGTAAATTAAATAACAAGAACAACTCCAGCAAAGATGGATGAAACCCAAAATGAAACAATGGTTTTGAACACTTTTGTTCTACAAATGTATTCGAAGAACATCATAAGAATAAAAACCATGTTAAAAGCCAACCATTAAATAAAAAAAATCAACCTATCAATTCACTTTAAACAAAATTACATCACTTCCAAATGGATCCATTTAAGGAAACAATGTATATTTAAATTTTCATTCAATCTTGAAAGTACATCAGACTTTAAAAGAATCTGTTACCTTAATTATTTTATTTCAAGCAGTGGGTTGACATCCCCTATAAACCTGTTACCCTTTCAAGTACCACAAATGTAAACAGTTTAAAATAAGAACAAACAATACTATGTTTGGCTAAAGCATTTTTAGTGACCCTGGTTTTTACAGCCTGTGTATGCTCTTTAATTTGATCACTCAATTTCCTTGAGGTCTTACCAACATAAGATCCACAGTTGACACATAAATCTAAATAAAGCACATTCTTTGTGGAACAATTAAAAAAAATTGATTTTAATAATAAAATGAATACAAGCCAATGTTAATTCCTTACAAACTAAAATATGTTGGCAACAAACATAATGGCTGCATTTCAAAATCTCAGGGTTAGTGGCATTAGCTTTTCCACATGTATTCTCTCCTTTTCAAAATATTCTTTAATGGACCAAGTCTTCTTAAAATAAAACAGAGGTCTGAACCCTAAAACTTGAATCAGATCATAATTCCCTTCCACCATAGCCCAATTACTTTCAATAGTATTACGTAAACCACCTGCATCTAATGTAATGGGTAAGGGAAACCTAATAGTATTTTGATCCTTATCTCGAATCAATTTATGGGACTGGAACCCATTATTTAAAATGGATTGATATTTCACAGCCCTTCCCTGCCAAGCATCATGAAACACTCTATATACTAACTACTCAGGATCTGTAACAGCTAATATCAAACAACATCCAAAAAATACATTAATTGTATTTATCAGTGCCCATAATAACCACACCAACCCCTTTGTCAGCTTTCAAAATTCTCAGATGCTTATTACCATTTAAATCATGTAACACATCTTTTTCAAATTTGGTTAAATTATTTACTCTTCTAAAAGGCTTACTACTTAATAATTTCCTAAAATCTCTCATACGCGCATCTTGGAAAACATTCAAGGTACTACATAGTGTAAGATTATAAGTACTTTTCTTATGAATTAGGCAAGAATATCCATTATTGAATCTATTCACATCATTTAAAATATATTGTAGATTTAATTTAATAATAGATAATTTAAAATCAGCTGTCAATTGTACTAAATTGGCCCACCTAGCAGAGATATAAGACAATCTCCTATGCAATAAATGAATATGTTGGTCACCCAATACAAAAGAACTCAGATTAAAGACTGGGCAAATAAGTTCTTCTCCATCATCCTTAGCTTTTTGTTCTGGTCCTGCCCCTGGATGATAATTGATTCATTTAGTTTGTATGTTGCCTTCTCTGATGAAAAGGAGCACTGTTAACTTAATCAAACTGGTCACTTAAATTAACACTATCAGTCTGTCCATTCACTGAACAACTGGCTATTCCCTGTGATCGTCTGTGCAACAGTGGAAACTAAGAAGTGTTATAGGATAAAGTGCCATATACACCATAATTGTTTGAACAAGAGCCATCACCATTATTTAATTCTGTATCACTATCATCATTCATAAATTGATTATTAAAAGCTATAGGATAAGTAGAATTGGTTTTATAGCTTTCAGCATCTCTAGTAAGCTGTTTGACTTTCCTTGCTATAATGGTGGCAGCATGCTTTTCAGCTTTGGCCATGATACCACTATAAATAGAAGCCAAACGGTCGAAGTACTGATTATTCCTAATACTTCTGTTAAAGCTTCTGATCTAGTTTCAAAGTAACTCAACCTTAGAAGCACTGTGAATAACCAAATGCCTTAAAAGAGTTAGACGTATTATTAAATAAATTGACTAAAGTTTTATAAATGCCATCATCTTTAATGATGCCATTCAGGAACAACTGAAGACCTGTCAGAACTGTTTGATGGAAATACAATGTTCCATATAAAAGTTCTCATCTCCTAAGCTTTTCAGTTTGAAAGCCTGGCCTCTAAATCATAAATGTTAGAGTTGCAAAAAGCTTCGGAAGCTCAATCAACATTGGTAAGCTGAGAATTACTGAACATTTGAATACCATGATTAAATGGATTAACAGTGCCTGTGATGAGATTTTCAACAAATCTAAACCAAAATACATTCTGAGATTGGTAAGCTAACAGTGTCAAATCCAAAATATGGTCAGGCTTGGCTGCCATATCACTATTAGTCACAATATTTGCTTGTTTAGGAAATCTGTCAACAAGCTTTCTAAACGTAGCCTGTGTTTTAGTAAACAATTCAATGAAAGCCTGACTCAGTAAAGCCTTCAGGCACTGAATGCATGGATAATTTCAAACTGGCATCTTCATTAACAGTTGTATTCAAACTGAGTATTGACTGAAACATTGGTAAAGTAAGCAAACCAAAAAACTCACAATCCAGTGTGACTGTGGAGCAAAGATGTGTATAATAGTAACTAATGAAACACTCAAATGCCACAAAAACAGGAAACAGGAACCTGTCAATAAATATGAAATGATGAAGGTTAGTGCTTTTGTTTAGTAATAATACTTGGAAGAACTTCATCAGACTAACATAAACATAAGTAACACAGTTCATATATAGAGCTATATAGACATCATATGTGCCTGGCCAACAAATCAAAATAATGAATAAATAAAAAAATCAGTTCATTCATTAATTTAAAGAAACAAATGCATACAATAATAACCTATTTAAAATAATATTAATCATCAAATAATAATTAATTAAATATAAGATATATTCAGAAAACATTTAATATTAATAGGTTTATTTAATCCTGGTGGCTTACTCACTACAGAATCCCCATTTAGGTTTATTTAATCCTGGTGGCTTACTCACTGCAGAATCCCCATTTTCTTTGAAAGTCTTCACTACATCTGAAAATGTATCTGTTTTGATTTTCACATTCTAGTTTGCCTTACTTTGTTATTTAAATCATTTACTTTATCTATAACATCAAATATGCATAATCATTTAGGAGAAAATTTGCTCTTGGCAATAGAGAGTAACCCAAGCTCTTTGTACCCTGCCTGAAATTCTCTAAGATGGATATTTCTATTGTATGTTCTCTGTTGGGATTCCTGTGCTCTTTCTGTACGTTCTCTGATAAGAAATATTCTTCTCTCTATCTCTTTCTCTCTTGGTCTTAGTCTCTCTTGCAGCTTCTTTTAATATTCTGTCATACTCATAAAGGGATTACTTTGTTTTCTTTCCAGGTATTCCTTGCTATATCTCACAAGCCTCATAGACCTCTTCCATACAGTAGCTCAAAGGGAGTAAATCAAATTGGGGTCAAGGATACTTCTGTTCAGCAAAGAACAGCTTTAGTTAGTTACAGACTCATATGCCACCCAGTGGATAGCCAACTGGTTCACATACTGGACCCAGGAAGTTAGAATTGAGGACTCCACTTCTACAAAGAGGTCAGTCACAAGTTGAGTCCCTCAGGGATCAGTTCTTGGCCCACTCCTTTTTGGCATCTACTTCTCAGAAGTCAAGGCCAATGTCAGTGGTATCTGGCTGAATAAATTTACAGATGATTGCAAATTAGGAGCAGTCATTGAATCCCACACTGACACAAATGTTCTCCAGGACGAGCTGACACAGACATACAACTGGTGCCAGAGCCATGGACTAAAACTAAATACCACAAAATGCATAATAGTATCCTTTGGTAAGTCATCCACCCATGGTAATTATCATATTGACAACATACCCTTTAGAGCTGACACAGTAGTCAGGGACTTAGGGACACACATAGATAGTAATCTAGCCTTTGACCATCACATGTCTACAGTAGTGAGGAAATCATTCTATGATGCATCTAAGTCCAAGGAAGTATTTGATCCACTGTATTCAGCAATCATCAGATCTATCATTCAGTACAATGTCCCTTTTCGTATGTACCTAACCAGGCATATCCAGCAATTGGAACGTCCACAGAGGTTCCTTACTAAAAGAATACAGGGCATAAGTAAAATGTCCTATGCAGAATGCTTCAAGGCCCTATCCCTGTATTCTGTCTTCTACAGGCTTCTGAGGGGAGATCTATGCCTGGCATATAGGGCATTGTCAGACCCCACATTGATGTACCGCCTCATATCCACAAAACAAACAGCACTAGAATTACCCATTCTAAAGACTTAAACCTTGCCTGTGATATAAATAGGACCTTCTGGAAAGACAGGCATGTATCCCAAAGACTACAGTGTCTATGGAACAGGCTCTCCATCCATGTGAAGCAGAGTTCCTCTCTAACCCAATTTAAGCAAACTGGACAATTGGATGAGAAACATGAAATTCATCCCTGGTTTGGCACCTATGTCTCTAATGGACACAGGCAACCTGCTTACACTTATCAAGGGTATCAGAACTTGTCAGAGATTTGGGATGCATGGCTACTCTTAAAAAGGCTCTTGTGGTCTTTAGCCTAGTAAACACCTATGAACCTATAAAGAGGAGGTATTGGAAACAGATATTCCCAAATGCTCCTGTATTCTTTTATAACTTTATTAAGCATATATTTCAGAGTTTTGTATACAAAGGTTTTCATCTGCTTTGACTTAAAAATTTAGAATAGTCCATGCATTATTCTGAGCGTAGATGGAGTATCTTCATTTATAAGGATTTCTCTGGCAGTTCTGAGCCCAAAGACAGTAGCACCAGTTCTTTTGCAGTAGCTTCTTTTTTGCATCTTAAGGGAATGCAGTGGCAAAATAAGTAATTACCAGTATTTATGAATGACATTTGAGTGACTTTATAAAAATACTTACAGAGTCCAAGGCAATTTACTCAGATGGGACTTCCATTATAGATAAGGGCATCTAAAGGTTCCTAAACCCTGGATTAAGTGTTGTCATCTTGCATTCTGGGCAAGCTGCACAGAAATTTCCAATACCTTGCATAATACCTTGCCAGTAAAACTTAGCTAAAATCATAGTCTGCATTCCAGAATGTGGCTATGTTCTAACTTCAATACAAGAGGTCTAAAGGCATTTTGTACCAGCAACTGCATTAATCTCTCTCTCTTCTCTTTCTTTCTGTCTCTTATTAACCTGCAAATCAACTCATTTTTTAGCTCAAAAATATAATCATGGAGTAGGGCTGATCTGGTTAGTGGTCCCCCCTCAGTTCTCTTAAGCTTTATTTTGAGTATTGCCTTTCCTTTAAAAAAAATCACATAGTTTATGTGAAGATCACCCAGCTCAAATTGCTTTCATCTGTAGACTGACATGAGGTAAAATGTGCATTTTCATGTCCTACAAAGACATGTACTGCTATTACACTTCTCTCGTAATCTCCTAGAAAGGACAATTCATAAATGTAATTCTCATTGATCTGGGATGTTACAATGCTGGTACGTTTCATTTTTATAGAATATTCTACTTGTTTATTCTAACATTAGAGTCCAGCTGTTATTCTTCTTTAGTTTCCAGTTTGAGTCTTTTTGTTTTTCTCCTTTCTATTTGTTCATCATAAGGCTCATTGGTCTTCTCCACAGTTTCTTCACTTGTTTCATAATTGTTGCACTCTCTTCACAAACATCTCATCTCAGTAAACTGACTTTTGATATTAAGTGCAGATTACCCTTACCAGGGAGACTTGCTCTCTACATAATGACTTCTTCTGTAGGAGGCCTTTGACACAGAATTTAATGGGGATTCTAGAATTATTAGTAATATAATGGAAAGAGAATAGTAAAGGTTTGTGAGTTTGTCAGACTTAAGTATCTTCGATACTCCCTTCAAGATCATTTATAAGAGGGGATCTAACATAAAGGAACTTCTAGAAAAAAATAATAAGGTTAATAATATTATCAAAAATAAGAGGGGGATATATAAATGTGGTGCTAGCCCACAGTGTAAGTACATCATTAATAAGGAGGCTATTAATTTGGAAACTAGGGAATTGAGTATTGAAAGAAAATTATACTACACTTGTGACACCAGTGGAGTGGTTTACATTGCTAAGTGTAGTCAGTGCTGAGTTTTCCATGTGGGCAAGACCGAAAGAAAATTAAGGAGAGGAGTGTATGAACATGTACACGATATCCAGATTAAAAATTCAAGGAATGCCTTATATAAACATATTCTAAGTTGTTTTGGGGCAAAGCTTTTATTTATTGTTTTGGAAACTATTTCTGTTGATATGAGATGGGGACCATGGGAAACTAGAATAGAGTACTGGGAGGTTTATTAGCAAATCTTGTTGGAAGCCTATAAATTCCCTAGATGAAATTATACAGTTTCCCTAGCCCCAGTCTTTAAGGGCAGCAAGGCTGTAAGGGAAAGATTGAACTTTGAATAATAATATACATTTTTATATTATTTTTTAAATGAGCAAAGTGGTTTTCGAGTCTTAAGCATTATTAGCTAATATTGAACATGAAGGAAGATATTTTTAATTTATGACAGTAGATGGTGCTATTGATTTGTGACATTGTTTTAAGAATACTTCTGTATTTATTCTAAAGTTACGGAATGCCTAGGTTGTGTTTTTAAAAAATGAATGGAAATCATCCCAGTAATTTAAGTAGTTTTATGATAGTAAGGGGAACATTAAAGGGTTAAATTGGTATTAATGAACCTTTTAATGTCATTGGTGGTTCATGAATTAAGGGGTATATAACATGAGAAGCTGTATTAGATTTAATTATGCATCTGAAGAAGTCCCTTATGATGAAAACGCAGTGGTTTTGTAGCATTTATGCACCTTCTGATTTTATTTTAAATGTGTTTTATTGTTTTTTTTTTCCCGCCTTGCTTTATAATAAAACAAGAATTTTGTTACAGTGGTGGTCTTGAAGAGCCTAATTTTTGGACTTCTTCTGTAGTCTTATCCACTGAAGTCTTTTGGTCAGACTAAGTTTCAAACTTTCCTTCCACCCATATCCAAACCTTTATTGCATTTTGAAACTTCTAGCTCCACATTTTTGTCTTTATTAGAGCTCTGCAGGTCTGTCAGTACATCTAGTTTCACAACCCTCAACATTTTCCACAGCTCATTGAAATAGGGAGAGGGCCATGCAACAATCATGTTATGTATTAAGTTAGATAATAAAGCTCTGTGGAGAGAGACACCTTACATTAACTGATGTTGAAAGTTTGAAGAAGTGTCTTGAAGAAGCTAAAGCACTTACTTTTTTGTTTTAATAAAGCAATAATTGATTTTTCTGATCACCATGTTTCTCACCTCTTTTTGAGCTTGCTATTACATTAACTGAGCTTGTACTTAAACTTAGATTATACTGTACTACTCCTTGTCCCCATGTACACATTACCTCAACTTTCTGATTGCTAGACTCATTGTGTTCTTCATACCTTTTAAATCTAACAATAGTTGCCATTCCTTTCTGTCTACAAAATAATAAAACTTTTACTATTACTAATAAGGTATTTAATAAGTTTGTCAACTGCACAATAGTAAAATGTATATTCTGTAATTATAGAGGCTACACAGTAAGCCTCTCTATATTTCCTTGGTTCATCTTCAGATTACAGGTTGTTGCATAACAACTGTTAAGACTATTGTTAAAATATTACACTAGCATGATGGTATTGTTATAAGCTGTACAGTACTTCTTTATATGTCTGCTCCTATATATTTATTTAAAGTAAATTAATTCAGGAAACGATTGCTGCATACTTACAGGTCCAAACTCATAATTATTTATTTGCTTGCAGGCATAAATAAATATTTAGTTGAAGGCTTTGTAGAAGCACTTGATGCATACAGAACTGACTTAAGATATGAACTTTTCAACAATACCAAACTTTCTGACAACTACTTCTTCAGAGGTCTATGCTTCATTTTTAAACACATACTTATGAAAATGAATGGTGGTTCCTTTTACATTTATCCATTGCTAAAAGGTCTAAAAATGTTCCTAATCCATTCACATCAGGTTCTAACCAATCATTGCTTGTTTCTTAAATCATCTATTTCTGATCTTATCTATTTGCAATCAGAGTTTCCAAGGACTGAATCTGCTTCATTGTGGTTACAAGGGCATATCTGCCTTGGCTAAAAGTTCCTTTTTCAGTGTTTGGTCATTATTGGCATCTATATCTTCCATATCTGTTTAAACATTCAGAGAATCCCCTGTAGATATGCAGAGAATATTTTGGTCCACTCCTTTGATAGGCAGTTTTCTCTTAACAGGGCTGACGTCATTCAAGAACTATAGAGTTCAAACAGACTTTAATTACACAAAGCATAAAAATGAGTTGAGCATTTTTGTCCTTGCCAATAAGGACTTTATCAGAACTCAGTTCTTGGACTGTAGATGGACTAGAACCAGTTCATGACCAACACAAAGGAAGTTTAAAGGATCCTGGGAATTCACTGCCTCACACAGTGGTAGAGTGCCCCTAAAGAAAGAATGAAATAATACAATGATGTCTAGCAGAGAGGAAATAATGAATGGGATAGGAGTGAGGTAACTGCCTGGTGTTCAGCACTAGCATTTGAGTAGACTTGAAAGAAGAGTGGTCTTTCTCCACTGCTGTTCTGTAATATAAGTAATGCTGAACTTGTGGATGTATTTTATGAAACCAATTTTGTAATAGTAAAGGGACCGAATCACTATGTCTTTAGTGCCATAGCGCCCAATCTGTGTCTATAAACAAACTTGCAGGTAGTCTAATATTTATGAGATGATTGTTTATTTCTAATTTATACTGAATTTTGTTGTAATGTTGCAGTTCATATTTCTAACCATGTATTCTCAGTTTCCTTTAAATCTGAATGTTGATCTAACTTAGATGGCAGAGCAGATATGCTTACTTTCCTTCTGTTAGCAAATTATTGTTATTATTATTTATTACATTTGTTTACCAGGAATGTCTGTCTATGCCATGCAAGATTCCTTTTCATTTGAAGCCCTGGGAGAAAAGCTGCAGCATATGCGGAAAAGTAGAAGAGTATCATTGAACAGCAGCAGTTCATAGAATAACTCCACAGAACATACAGAATAACATCAGGAGACATATGTATCAGGACACATACTGACCTGATTGTTTTACTGCATTGCTATAAATCTTAGAAACACCTGCAACATTATTAATAGTAGAATACATGCGAAAGAAGTTAGAAATGACTTGTTATGGTGAACTTTAATCTACTGTTGTATACAGAAAGTATTACTAGAAAAATACTGACGGAGGATATGCAGAATACATTTATTTTTTATTTACAACACACATGTAGAATGTTGGGGTCATACTTATATTATGTTGCCATATAATGTAATACCCTGTCTCTCACACATTTATTCAGTGAAAGCTTGCATTCTTATGTAGATAAGTGTAAAAGTGGAATGGTGACTGAAATGGAAAGTCATTATTTGCAAGGCTGATTTTCTGTGCCCATGGCCAGTCTCAGGCTATATTGAGTAACTTGAAAAAAAAATGATCGATTCCTTTTAACTCTTCATGGGGTGCTGTTGTTGTGTGGGGGGGAATCCAAAGCTTACTTTAGCATTAGGATGTGGCAGGTTGATAGAAAGTAAAATTAACTGGTAGCTCAAGAAAAAGGGATGCTGTGGAGAGCTGCTATGCATAATGGAGATGCTGTGGGCAATGTCAGTGTGTGCAATGCTCCAACTGTGTTAAATAGAATCACAAGATTTCATTGACATTGTTTTTAAATCATGAAGAATAACTTGAAAGAAGAATAAAAAGTAAAACAAACAAACAAAAACATGACGGAGATGAGTCACCATGCAACTTACATGTTGATATCTTGGCCTCATAAACCTTATATATGCTAATTCCATGGTCACATATCAGTGAGGAAAAGTAAAGAAGAAAAAACAGGTCCCATGCAATACATGTCAATATTTTATTTTCTTAAATACAATGCAAGACACATGACAGAAAGTCACTCAGTATAAGTAGACTTGATAGACTGTAAGATACCCTGTGTATAATATCTTTAAGTCCTAGAGGAAGGAACAATACTGAAATAAATACTCAACCTGCCATGGCTACTGGCTAACACACAGCATGGCTTATACTGTGATCTGGTATAAAATCATGTGTTTTCAGTCTAAATGGGAGTACCCAGCTGTCCATTACCATGTTATGGACCAGTAGGATAGGCTTCAGGAGAACAGAAGTGGTAAGGTTAGCAGGAAGGAGTGCATAAGGTATGAAGTCGAACAAAGCAAGAAAGTTGAAGTAAGGGGAAGAGCTCTGTAAAATAGTTTATTCTGATTAAATTCTATCAAATTTTGCAGTCTTGAACAATATTTTCTTTGTTAAACATGTTGTTAAATTCCCTCGAGTTCTCCAAGGTCCTTTAAAATGAACTAAGTCTTTGGAAATATGCAAAAGCTAAAACGGACAGCAAATTTATATTAAGCTTCTCTGTGCTGCTGAATACATCTGAAGCCCTTGAGCACTTGTTTTAATTGAAAGAAAGCCAGCTGGTTTTCTGCCAGTATGTTCCCCTTCCCTTCAAGGCTTGTCTTTCTCTTATATGTAGGCTAGTTTAATAATGATGAAAGTGTATATAATTTCTAACTAGAAATTATGCGGTGTTATTCTTCTCAAAAAGTATATTCTCCATCATTGCCTTATCTGAAATTTTGCAGAGATAAAGATAATATAACATTCTATTATAAGTTGTTTCATGTGGTAAAATTATTTCACTGTTCCCTTTCTCGAAGCAGCAGTTGGCACAATTTTTCACTGTCATTCTTCGCTTTCAGGCTTTAGCTATAAACTAGTATTTTCCAGGAAATATGTTTAGTTCTGTACATAATCTCTGACATTAGCTGAAGCTTCATTTGACAGATTCTGTGAGAAGAACTGAAACCAAAAAGCTACAAGCTGCCCATATAAACACACAGAATGTATAGTACAGTGTTCTGTGTCAATTCTTATTCCAAAACTGTAATATATGTGCAAAGGGAATACACATTTATAATATGCAATACAAACAGATTGTAATGATATGCCCTGCAGTCTATCTGTATTTTGAGGTAGGTTTTTATGTCTATTCAAAGAGGAACAATAAAATGCATTTTGCAGACCTCCACAGTTAAATACTAATTCATTGTTTAAAGGGGTTCTGTAATTCACTGTTGAAAGAACTAATAATATGGAAATTATGGGTCTACTTCTAAACACCGACACGCCGATTCCCCGACACAAAACTCACCGACGCCAAATAACCAAAAACACACAAACCCGACACAAACCCGACAACGCAAAACACAGAACACCAAATCACCGACACACGGAACGTAAACAACACGTGACACTACATACCATACACACTAGCCCTGACCCAAACCCTAACCCTAAGGTCCGACACTATCGCACACTTCACCTACCTGCACCCTAACCCTAACTCACTTACACACCCCTAGCCCAAGCTCCGACACTAACGTACACATCACCTACCTGCACCCTAACCCTAACTCACTTACACACCCCTAGCCCAAGCTCCGACACTAACGTACACATCACCTACCTGCACCCTAACCCTAACTCACTTACACACCCCTAGCCCAAGCTCCGACACTAACGTACACATCACCTACCTGCACCCTAACCCTACCTGACCACTCCTACCTCCGTCACTATCGCACACTTACCGGGTCGCGATCGCAGATTACCCTTGTCGGTCTTTCCACTGTCGGCGAATCACCCTGTCGGTATACGTACCTGTCGGTCATCTGGCGTCGGTGATTTCCACGTCGGGGAATCGGCGTTTCGGTCTTCTGAATGGGACCCGGAAATTATATAGGTAGAAGAATTATCAGCAGTATTTTAGAACAACTATTACTATACGGTGTGCTATTATGCTACAGTAGATGTATGCTAATAAATATTACAATATACAAAAATGCTGGGCAATATTCTAAATAAGGTATGAGTGGTAATAGAAAAAAAAAAGGTAAAACTGAGCAAGACCCACTGGCAGGGGGTCTGTTACCAGATTAAATATATAGTCAGGCAAAACTCTGATCAAGCCACCTGATGAATTGATTCCCATATACTCAAGTTACAGTTCATTCAGATGAAAACTAATACTGAACTACTAGAATTTTTCCTCATCTGGCAGTAAAAGAACATCCTGATGTTAGTGATTTTTCAATTTATAGATTCCACATTTAAAAACAACAAATAGTAAAGCAGGAGGTAAATTCAAACTGTACTTAACTCATTACAGCTGAGTAATGCCTCTAGATACGTATGCAGTTATATCCTACTGATGCCTGTGGGTATCAAATATCACTTGCTCATATTTGCATTAATAATTGCATAACCATGCTACATAAAAAGTATAAAAATATCTTAAAGCTTACTCAATGGCATATGCAATTGTACTGATATTTGACCTCTGTTTAATGCAGGTAAAGACAGCTTAATATAGTATTTAATTGCATTGTCATAAATTTCATATTTTTCTAAATGGGAGGGATTCAGTAAAGCCTACATGAAGTGATTTTTCATGACGGCAGAGTGGCACAGAGCTAACATGGAAGTTAGCAGACGTGCAATCCAGTAAACAGAGCAGAGGGGTGTGCATGAGCATGAGGGCATGGAAATGAAATGTCCGTGCATGCTAATCACCTCATAAGCAGTTGAATTGCATGCAAATGAGGTTGTTTTGTGATCAAGCATACAGATAGGTAGTCGTGCAGAACCCGTATTGGTGTTAAAAGTGTACATGGAGAATTTTTGTGTACAGAAATGTAAAGATTGAACAGGGACTATAAAATCCTAATTAGAAGGTCAGAAATGTTATAGTATGAACAGATATGTGCAAAACTATGCCCTCTGAGTCCACATAATAATGCAAAATAATAAAAAATAAATGTTTTTTAATAGCCCTATTACACTTGCATGGCACACAGTGTGCAAACATGCCATTATGCAAAATAAAAATGTTAAAAATCTCAAAAGGTAAAAAAATGACATCAGTGAGAATAATGCATTATAGAGCCCTGCATGTTGTTTGTACAATAGTAAATATCTGTGATTGCTAAGGAGGTAGGCCCTGGAATAGTGAAGTAACCAGTTTATGTGCACAGATCTGCATGCAAATGACCTGGGGTTACAGAATAGCAAAAATGGGCCACTGTGTCCACAGATAAAAACCCATGTAACCACAGAACTCTGTTGGTGTCTGCAGAACAGCTAACTGACATGAAAAGGGGGTGTGTCACTATATGTTAAAACAGATTGGAGCTCAGCAGTGCCCGTTTGCACACCATTCAGCTCAGCTAAGCAGAGAGGTGTCTATTGGTGCTAAGCATTGTTTAGTTGTGGGGCACATGCTTTAGCTGGTTTAAGCAATACTTAATGTGCCCATGCATGGGGGTGTGTTCAGACTACTGAGCAGTGTTTATACTTGTGGCACAGGTTTGCGCGCCGCACAGCAGTGCTTAGCAGGGAAGACATTTGAAAAAAAAGAAAGAAAGAAAATTGCCTGGGAAAGCCAATCAAATATACATTACTAGTAAGTCCTGTTACACTGACTAGACCATTAAACCCCCCTCAATGATATACCTGGCTGGTGGAATGCATCACAGTTAGCCAGTCACACAGGCTGCATCTGCAGCACACCACTATAAAGTATGCATACACCTTTCAATCTGATTTTTCCCACATAGTCTGCACCACTGGAGTACACACTTGGGAATATTAACTGACAGAATGCTAGGGGCTACTGCTACTCTGCTACATCTGTATGTGTTAGAGGCTGAGGTCATTGCTGATGCTGATGCTGACAATAGGCCTAGACTGAGAAGGAGAAGAGTGTTCTGCCCCAGGGTAACCTTCCAGGAGCTACATGAGCTGGAGATTGTAGAGCACTACAGGGTGGACAAGGATGTACTACAAAAACTCTCTGAGCTCTGCCATCCTCAACTCAGAATCAGAGCCAACAGAGGGGAACCAATCTCAGTGGAAACAAAGGAATGTGGAGCCCTTAGGATACAAACTGCAGCTACTTTTCAAAGACTATCTGGAGACACTTATTTCATTAAACTGCACTTCCGAAATGCTTATAATTGTGCTATACAGTTAATCTACTACATTTTGCACTGTTATAAAGCTTTTTTACAGTTTCACTTAATTTAATGTACTGTTTTATACTGTTTAACTGTATTTTCCATTATTAGATACTGTTTCATTACTATAATTGCATGTTTATTGAATTACTTAACTGTAAACTGCATTTTCATACTGAGAGTTATATTGTCTGGTTGTGAGTGCTCTATTTAAGCTTTCCTGCGCATGTTTGATTTTTTGAGATTTCTGTGCTGTACTCTAGTCTGTTTGCAGTTAAAAGCATTCTCTAGAATCTGATTGCTCCTTGATCTGTTTAAAAACTTTCATTTAGTGACTACAGCTAGGACCTGTAATAGTGTGCATTACTATGATTGCATTATTATTTAATTACTAAATTGTAAACTGCTTTTTTCATACTGAGACTTGTATTTTCTCTTTGTGAGTGTTTTTTCTTTGCATTTACAGAGAGGTTTCTGTGTTCTACTCAGGTGGCATAATCTTGATAGATGGCTACTGTTGTCCAGGCCTGGTAGGTTTGTTTGAGCTTCCAGTGTTTCTGGCAGCCATTTTCTGCTGATAGTCTGTCTTTATTATTATTGAGAGTAACAGGGTCTCCTGACCTTCTGTAGTGTGAGTGATTGGGTAATAGCAGGGGCTAATAGGACTGAGAAGTAATTTGATCTTCTAACTCCTCCATCCTTACTGGTATATAAACCCTGTGTCTGGAAAAGGTTGTGCTTGCATTTATCAGGCTGTGGATGGTATTTCCTTACTAAAATTAAACAGAACTTCCTTAAGATTCCAGGAGCAGGATAAGTTATTTCTTACACTTATTTCATTAAACTGCACTCCTGAAATGCTTATAATTATGCAACACAGTTAATCTACTACATTTTGTACTGTTATAAAGCTTTTTCTACTGTTTCACTGCATTTATGTACTGTTTCATGCTGTTTTAACTGTATTTTTTCATTGCTCAATACTCTTTCATTACTCTAATTGCATGTTTAGTGAATTACTTAACTATAAACTGCTTTTTCATACTGTGAGCTGTATTTTCTGTTTGTGAGTGCTCTAGCTGAGCTTTTCATTGCAATTCTGATTTTTTGAGGTTTCTGTGTTCTAGTCTAGTCTGTTTGCAGTTAAAATCATTCTCTAGATTCTGCTTGCTCCTTGATCTGTTTAAAAAACTTTCATTTAGTGGCTACAGCTAGGACCTGTAATAGTGTGCATTACTATAATTGTATTTTTATTTAATTATTAAATTGTAAACTGATTTTTCATACTGAGACTTGTATTTTCTCCTTGTAAGTTTTCTTTCTATGCATTTAAAGTGAGATTTCTGTGTTTTTCTCAGGTGGCATAATCTTGAAAAAGTTCTGCTGTTGTCCAGGCCTAGTAGTTTTGTTTGAGTTTCCTGTGTTTCTGGCAGCCATTTCCTGCTGATAGTCTGTCTTCATTATTATTGAAAGCAACAGGGTCTCCTGACCTTCTGTAGTACGAGCGATTGGGTAATAGACGCTAATAGGACTTAGTAGTAATTTGATCTTCTAACTCTTCCATCCTTACTGGTATATAAACCCTGTGTCTGGAAAAGTTTTTGCTTGCATTTATCAGGCTGTGTATGGTATTTCATTACTGAAATTAAGCAGAAATTCTTTAAGATTCCAGGAGCAGGATACGTTATTTCTTACACTTATTTCATTAAACTGTACTCCTGAAATGCTTGTAATTGTGCTATACAGTTAATCTACTACATTTTGTACTGTTATAAAGCTTTTTTACTGTTTCACTGCATTTATGTCCTGTTTTATGCTTTTTAACTGTATTTTCCATTGCTAGATACTCTTTCATTACTCTAATTGCATGTTTATTGAATTACTTAACTATAAACTGCTTTTTCATACTGAGAGTTGTATTTTCTGTTTGTGAGTGCTCTAGCTGAGCTTTTCTGTGCATTTCCAATGTTTTGAGGTTTCTGTGTCCTAGTCTAGTCTGTTTGCAGTTAAAATCATTCTCTAGAGTCTGATTGCTACTTGATCTGTTTAAAAACTTTCATTTAGTGGCTACAGCTAGGACCTGTAATACTGTGCATTATTATAATTGCATTTTTATTTAATTACTAAATTGTAAACTGATTTTTCATACTGAGAATTGTATTTTCTCTTTGTGAGTGTTCTTTCTATGCATTTAAAGTGAGATTTCTGTGTTCTGCTCAGGTGGCATAATCTTGAAAGAGACCTGATGTTGCCAGGCCTGGTAGTTTTGTTTGAGTTTTCTGTGTTTCTGGCAGCCATTTTCTGCTGATGGTCTGTCATCATTATTATTGAGAGAAACAGGGTCTCCTGACCTTCTGTAGTGTGAGTGATTGGGTAATAGCAGGTGCTAATAGGACTGAATAGTAATTTGATCTTCTAACTCTTCCATACTTACTGGTATATAAACCCTGTGTCTGGAAAAGGTTGTGCTTGTGATAATCAGGCTGTGAAGGGTATTTCATTGTTGAAACTAAACAGAAATTCCTTAAGATTCCAAGAGCAGGATAAGTTATTTCTTACACTTATTTCATTAAATTGCACTTTTGAAATGCTTATAATTGTGCTCTACAGTTACTCTACTGCATTTTGTACTGTTATAAAGCTTTTTTTACTGTTTCACTGCATTTATGTATTGTTTTATACTGTTTTAACTGCATTTTCCATTGCTAGATACTCTTTCATTACTCTAATTGCATTTTTCTTGAATTACTTAACTATAAACTGCTTTTTCATACCGAGAGCTGTATTTTCTGTTTATAAGTGCTCTAGCCGAGCTTTTCTGTGCATTTCCAATTTTTTGAGGTTTCTGTGTTCTAGTCTAGTCTGCAGTTAAAATCAATCTCTAGAGTCTGCTTGCTCCTTGAATTGTTTAAAAACTTTCATTTAGTGGCTACAGCTAGGACCTGTAATAGTGTGCATTACTATAATTGCATTTTTATTTAATTACTAAATTGTAAACTGCTTTTTTATAATGAGACTTTTCTGTGTTCTGCTCAGGTGGCATAACCTTGATAGAGACCTACTGTTGTCTAGGCCTGGTAGTTTTGCTTGAGTTTTTGTTTTTCTGGAAGCCATTTTCTGCTGTTAGTCTGTTTTCATTATTATTGAGTGTAACAGGGTCTCCTGACCTTCTGTGGTATGAGTGATTGGGTAATAGCAGGGGCCAATAGGACTGAGTAGTAATTTGATCTTCTAACTCTTCAATCCTTACTGGTATATAAACCCTGTGTCTGGAAAATGTTGTGCTTGTATTTATCAGGCTGTTAATGGTATTTCATTACTGAAATTAAACAGAAATTCCTTAAGATTCCAAGAGCAGGTTAAGTTATTTCTTACACTTATTTCATTAAACTGCACTTCTGAAATGCTTATAATTGTGCTATACAGTTAATCTACTACATTTTGCACTGTTATAAAGCTTTTTTACTGTTTCACTGCATTTATGTACTGTTTTAACTGTATTTTTCTTTGCTAGATACTGTGTTATTACTCTAATTGCATGTTTATTGAATTACTTAACTCTGAACTGCTTTCTAATACTGAGAGTTGTATTTTCTTTCTGTGAGTGCTCTATCCAAGATTTTCTGCAAATTTTTGATTTTTTGAGGTTTCTGTGTTCTAGTATAGTCTGTTTGCCATTAAAAGTATTCTCTAGAGTCTGCTTGCTCCTTGATCTGTTTAAAAACTTTCATTTACTGGCTACAGCTAGGACCTGTAATAGTTTCCCACCCACCCTCCCTAGTGTTGTTGTGTTCTTATACTTGGTGGCTTTGCAGTTGCCTGCCCATACTGTATATTTGATCTGTGAAACTCCTCCCAGACATTACCTCATTCAAGTTAATATAGAACATTTGTGAAGGTCAACCCATTCAGATTCTTAACCTTGAATTCACTTATGTTCCATCTTTTTCCATTTGCACTTTACTGAAAAAAATCTAAGCTTGTTTCCCCTTTTCCTGTAACAAGTCTAGTCCAGATACAGATTTGCTGTATCCAGGACTGTTTGTAAGCTCCTGAGCCACCCCCCCCCCCAGCGCTTAACTAGGGTTAAATTATTCCTGGCACCATAAAGTCTGCTCTTCAAATTTTCCGTTACAACTAGCCATTTTTTTGGTTTTTGCACACAAATCTGTTTCTTTGAGCTTAGCACTTGTTCAGAACTCATTGTAAGCACTAAATAAGCTACAAATTACTACAGCACTCAACAGTTCTCACTTGTTTTGAGAAAAACAATTTTAGTACTTAATAAATAAGCACCTATCTAGGCATGTTTAAAGGCCAGCTCCCAGTGTTTTCTCCTGTCTACCTGTTGAATCTGGGCATCTTGGGGCAATGCAGCAATTGCCTCATATACACAGACAACTGTCTCCTCCTACCACCCAACACTATGACCTGTGAAAGATATACATATATAGCCAAACTGGAAGCAAAGCTCTCTTCACTGAAGACTGGACTAGACAGTCAAGAGGAGAAGGTAAACACTTGCACCACACCACACTCATCACATAGTCCCTGAAAACCTACACCACCAAAACACACACATAGGAGCACAAAACACACACCTACATTCACGGAGGCTCTCAATAAAAATCTGCCCAAACAACCAAGACCTCCAAAGCAGAAATGCAAGCAACCTCCATCCCCAACACAACCCAAATGACACATAGCCCACATACTCAGTGTGCCACTCAACTACAGCCCATAAGGCATAACATACCCAACACTCTAGTCATAGGTGACTCTATAGTCAGGCACACTGATGTTCCACTCACCATGCTAAGTAAGGAGAAAGTTACTGTCAGCTGCCTGTTGGGTGCCAGGATCTGCCACATAATGCATGCACTCAGGGCACTCCACAACAAGTACATATATGATTCTGTTATTGTCCATGTTGATGAGAATGACCTGAGACGTACCTCCCTGGATTACATGAAAAATTGACATGGTGGAGCTCTCCGATCTTGCAGCCCAAGCAGGTATGACCCCTAGCCCTGAGTAGCATCCTGCCATCACCCAGAATGATACCACAGTACAATGACAAAATGATTGACTTCAACAATTGGCTAAGCTTCTGGTGTCATTCTAAGGGAATTCAGCATCTGTCTAACTGGGATGACATGATTGACAGACCATGATGCTTTGCCAGAGATGGCCTGCACCTGTCACCCTTGGGATTCTGGATACTGGCAAAGGCTCTTGTCACCCCTATAGTGCCTTTTTAGGCAAGGTTCAAATGACAAATTCACCACCGTAACAGGTATATGCAAGCAAAATCTGAGGTTAATGCTACTCAACGTTAGAAGTCTAAACCTCAAAATGCTCTCACTTGAGGCACTCCTTAAAATGGAGAACATCGACATCTGTGCAGTGACAGAGATCTGGTTCAAAGCTCCTGAGAGCACCCCTGCATTACCAGGCTATAATTCATACACCTTTTGGCCACCAAACCCAGACTGAAACACTAAAGGTGGAGGCATGTCCATATTCATTAAGGATATCCACACCTCCAAGCTTGTTGCTCAGCATAATGCAGCTGAGATTATCCAAGTTCAACAATTCTGGGCGAGCCTGCAATCCAGATTGTAGCATTCTACAGCCCCCTCCCCACCATGGCCCAGGATTCCCACTCTTCTTTTCTTGATACACTGGAAAATATTAGGGTACAACCCAACACCCTAACAATGGGCTATTTCAACTACCCCACCATTAACTGGGAAAACTACTCATGTACCAACTCTTTTGCTCAATGTTTTCTGGAATTCATCAATTCCAATGCCTTGGATAAACTTATCCATGCCCCCATCAGAGGCAGCAATATCATAGACCTGGTCATCACCAACATGGGTGACCGATGTTCTACATCAGAGGTCAATTCCTTGTTGGTCATATCTGACCACAAGCTAATCACCCTAGACATCCTCATCCCACTCCCACCCCCCATTAGGACAACAACCGTAAAAAATTTCTCCAAAGCCAACTTCATGCTTCTTAAGACAGAAGTGGTAAACTTCACGACACCCATGCAGATGGACAATAGCAGTACAACTGCTGAATCCTACACAAATGCACTTTTTAACCACTTACATGAGTGCATGAATTGTGCTATCCCTAACAGAACCAAGATGCTATCCTCAAAAAAAAGGAAGCCAATCTGATGATCTTCTGCCATAAACAAACTATACAACAGAAGAAAGAAACTGGTGCAAAAAAGAGTAAAATCTCATGATTGGAGGAAATCCCTTGTCAGCCTCAGTAAGAAGCTGAGATCCCTCATAAAATCCTCCAAAGCTTGTTATGAAAACAAAATTGCCACTGATTCTAAAGACAGCCACAAAGCATTCTATAGCTATGTCAGGAATCTTAATGGCAGCACTCATTTCTGCTCTGAGTTACAGCACAATGACACGAAATATACAGAAACAACTGATATTGCCAACATCCTGGCAGATAGGTTCAGTGCTAACTTTACCCCCCTCTCACCCCCTAAAGGGCCCATCTCTATACCGGAAGAATGCAAAGTTCCTGTAATCACGGCAGCACAGGTAAAAACCTCACTCTCCAAAGCGAAGAACACAACATCTATGGGACCTGACAACATACCAGGCTGCTTTCTACACAAACTAAAGAATGAGCTGGCACCCCACCTAAGTACTATGTTCAGTCATAGCCTCACCTCAGGCTTTGTGCCCATTGAATGGCGCACCATGATGGTTATCCCACTCCACAAAGGGGGAGCCACAACAGATCCCAGAAACTACCACCCCATTAGCTTGATAAGCCTGGTCTGCACGGCCATGGAACGTATCATCATAGAACTCATTAACAAAGACACTGGGGATCTCCAAACTCTGGACCCCACACAGTTCGGGGTTGTAAAAGGCAGATCATGTCTCCTAAACCTGATAGACTTCTTTGAAGCAGTCACCAAAGCCATAGATGAGGGTAAGGTGGTCCACACAGCCTATCTAAATCTCGCCAAGGCATTCAACACCATCCCGAACTCTAGAATTATAGATAAACTCACTAAATTAGGTATAAATCTCTATGTCACAAGATTGGTTGCCAACTGGCTTACTGACGGAACCCACACTGTGAAAGTAGCAGAGTCCAAATCAGACTTCAGATCAGTGACAAGTGGAGTACCACAGGGTTCAGTCCTGGGTCCTCTCCTGTTTGATATCTACTTCTCAGAAGTACAGGCTAACACAGAAGGTCTTTGGCTAACTAAGTTCGCAGATGACTGTAAATTAGGAGCCATAATCTAAAACTCCTAATGATGTGGACATCCTACAATAGGGCCTCACTGAGACAGATACCTGGTGTCAAAGCCATGGCCTCAAGCTCAATACCAAAAAGTGCATTGTCATCCTCTTTGGTAAAAACTCTGTACCCATGAACTACCACATAGGTGGTAGTCTACTTAACACTGAAAGTGTGATAAGAGACCTTGGGACACAGGTGGACAGTAGTCTCTCTTTTGATAATCACATCACCACAGTGGTCAGGAAATCCTTCTACATGGCACACCTCATCACAAAATGTTTCTCATCCAGAAAAAAAGAGGTAATTGTTCCCTTCTACTCATCACTCATTAGATACATTGTAGAGTACAACGCCCCTTTTGGTATGTACCTCACAAGACATCTTCAACAACTGGAAAGGCTGCAGAAATTCCTCACAAAGAGGATTACTGTCTTCTAGCAGATGCCCTATGCAGACTGTCTCAAAAAACTCCAGCTTTACTCCATCACATATCGCCTATTTAGTGGCGATCTCTGCCTAACATACAAAGCTATGTCAAACCCAGAGCTGTTGGACATGCTCCACTTAAAGAAATCCCAATCACTCTGAGCTACATGCTCTAGGGACCTAAACCTTGTCACCACAACAAACAGAACATGCTGGAGGGACAGATTCCTATCCCAGAGGCTTACCATACTCTGAAACAGACTACCTATCTATGCCAAGCAGAGCTCCTCATTAGCACTCTTCAAGAAAAATCTTGATGACTCGATGGGTAATAAGAAATTCACCCCGGGATCACTTCTGTGGCTCTGCTTGACAAGGGCACAAGAAAATAATTTTCTTGGGTGGCAAAAGCCAGTGTACCTTTTTGGCTAGGCTTGTATAGGCCCTAGGGCCAATAGTCTAGTACCTACCTATGAACCTATAAACCTATGCACATGAAGGGGGCCTCACAGGCATCTGCATCCAGGGTACTCTATCAGTTCCTGGCTGTCATGCAAACACAGGCCAGTGTGCACATTTATTTACCCCACACCTCTGAGGAGCGGGCCAGCAGAATGCATCTCCTCTACTGTGTAGCACACACTACCCTGAGGTACTTGGCATCATAGAGTGCATTCATGTCCACATCAAAGCACCACTCAGTGAGGAAGGTAGAGTCTATATCAACCACAAGGGGTATCACTACATCAACTACCAGGTCATGTGGAATGCCCAGGGCATTATCATGAGACTCTACTACTCAAGTGGTGGACAGGCTAGAAATGGTGTAGGAACTGTGGTGAGACAGAGGCTTCAGAAGTCAGTGAGGGATATCATCAGAATTAATGACAGACTCATGGCAATCAGACTCCAGTGTAATGATAGGACAATATTCATAATCTCAACCTATGCCCCACAGCAGGGTTGTGATAGTGAGGAAAAGGGTGCATTCAGACAGCAGTTGCAGGAACTACTAGATAAAGCAGGACAACATGAATTGGTGTTGATAATGGGTGACTTAAATGCACAAATTGGGACAGACAGAACAGAATATGAGGACTGCCTGGGTCCACATGGGTGGAGCAATAGGAATAAAGAAGGAGAAGCCATTCTAGACTTCTGTCTGGCAAATGGCTTGAAAGTAGCCAACACATGGTTCAGAAAGAGGGACAGTCACAAGATCACATACAAGAGTAGCCAACATACAACTCAGGTAGACTTCCTCCTAGTAAGGAAAAGACACTGGGGTAGAATCTATGATTGCAAAGTCATCCCCAGTGAAACAGTCGGTTCACAGCATAAATCAGTAGTTGCCACAATCAGCTGCAAGCAGTGGTCAGAGAAGGCTCTAAGGTCAACAGAGACCAGGCTGAAGACCCGGAAGTTGACTGGAGAGAAAGTACAGCAGTTCAAGGAATAACTCAGGGCTCTAGCACCCCAAGAAGAGGAGGAAATAGGTGGAGTTGAAGAAGAGTGGCAGGGCCTAAAAACAGTATGTGTTAGGACTACAGAAAAGATATGTGGCCGAGCCAGGTATGGAAATAAGGTACATAAGAAAAGCTGGTGGTGGAATGCAGAAGTGCAGGAAGTAATCAAAAGAAAGAAGGAGTGCAGGAAGAAGTGGGAGATTGAAAAGACTAACCAAGCTAGGAAGGACTACTGGTTGGCTAACAAAGAAACTAAGAAAGTAGTTGCAATAGCAAAGAATAGGGCATCAGAGGCACTCTATCAGCTTCTGGAAAGTGACTCAGTAAGGGGCACAAAGAAACTATACCAGGTTGCAAGGCAAAGACAGAAAGATAAAGAAGATAGTCAGACACCCTTCATAAGGGATTTCAGCAACAACCTGCTTACCAGCCCACAGGACATCAAAGGCAGATGGAAGTAATATTTCCAGCAGCTTCTGAATGAAGAAAACCCCACAGAAGCGGTACTGCCCCAGAAACAGCCTACAATGAGAGTAGAAGAGGAGCCCAGCTTAGAAGAAGT
Source organism: Protopterus annectens (assembly GCF_019279795.1). Lineage (NCBI taxonomy): Eukaryota > Metazoa > Chordata > Ceratodontiformes > Protopteridae > Protopterus > Protopterus annectens. Next base: position 3,701,431 of record NC_056742.1, on the reverse strand, counting down.
AAGAGCAGCACTGAGGAAAATGAAGTCAGGGAAAGCAGCAGGCTCAGATTAGGTCACAGCAGATATGATAAAGATGCTGGGTGAGCTAGGGGAGAAATGGCTCCTGAGGGTACTAATTGCAGTGTGGAGAGAAAGGCGTATCCCAGATGACTGGAGAATAAGCATACTCATGCCAGTGTACAAGAACAAAGGGGACATCCACAACTGTGGACAGTGCAGAGGCATTAAACTCCTACCACATTGCATGAAAGTTCTGGAGAGGGTGAGTGATAAACGGATACGCAGAATAGTAGAATGCAAGATGGGAGATGAACAGTTCGGATTCAGATCAGGATGCAGCACAATTGACCCAATGTTTGCACTGAGACAAATACTTGAGAAGAAACTAGAGAAGAGGAGAGAGTCAAACTGGGCTTTCCTAGACTTGGAGAAAACATATGACAAGGTCCCAAGAAAGCTGATCTGGGCAGTACTGCGGTGGTTTGAAGTCCCAGAAACATTGGTAGAATTAGTACAGGCTATGTACAAGGACCCAGTGACTCAAGTATGAACAGTGTTTGGCCTCACTGAGGGGTTCCCAGTGGGAGTGGGTGTACACCAGGGTTCAGCTCTGAGTCCACTGCTGTTCATACTGGTAATGGACTACATCAGCAAACAGGTTGGAGGGGTCAGAGGAACAAAGCTGCTGTATGCAGACGATGTGGCAGTACAGGCAGGCTCTGATCTAGAACTTCAGCAAAGGATAGGAGAATGGAATGCAAAGCTGAAGGCACATGGGATGAAACTAAGCACAGATAACACAGTGGTAATGGTAGCAGATTGGGGAAATCAGAAGTAGCTGAGAATAGAGATAGATGGGAAGATAGTGGAACAGGTAAACAGCTTCAAGTATCTGGGAGGGGTGGTTGAGAAGAAGGGTAGTCTGAATGAAGAGGTCAAAGCTAGAATCAGAGGGGCTGCAGCCAACTGGCATAGAGTATCAGGTGTAGTCTATGAGAGAAGAATGCCAAAGAAGCTGAAAAGTAAGGTGTACAAGACAGTGGTGCGACCAGTACTACTGCATGGTACAGAAACCTGGGCAGTAAAGGCAGAACAGTTGAAGAAGCTAGAGGTGATGGAAATGAAGTGCCTGAGAAAGGTGGTAGGATGCACACTGCGGGACAGGAAAAGAAATGAGGACATAAGAGCGGAAGCCAAAGTAGCTCCAATTGAAGAAAAGATCAAAGAGAACAGATTACGATGGTATTGGCACATGTGTAGAAAAGCAGAAGACAATCTGGTGAGGGAGATTTGGGACAGACAGGAAGAAGGTAAGAGGAAGTGAGGGCATCCAGCAAAGAGGTGGATGGATTGTGTGAAAGAAGATCTGCGACAGTCAGGCATGAGTGTTGAAGAAGGCAGGAGAGTGGCACTGAATCGAGAGAGTTGGCG